>NC_085029.1:11324469-11326107 GCF_963692335.1 Osmerus eperlanus | reverse complement strand
AGAAGCCTTTACTATGAGAGATTCTGCCTAGTCAACTGGAAACTGAGGATATCTGGAAATGCTTGGAGTACAGTAATGTTGCTACACACACACAGACAGCTGCTCAAATTACTGCTCAGTTATTTCCGTTTTTACAGGCCAGCTGCCTTCCCGGTTTCTTAGAGTTTATAACATCTGCCTCTCCATCTCTCTCTCTCTACTTTTCCTCTTTTTTCACCATCTTCCTTTCTGTCAGAAACGCACACACCAACACATGTGTTCTGCGTACATTGTTTGTGTGTGTGTTCGCTGTGTGTGTTACATTATTAAGACCCTATCACTGTCAGGCAACAGAAACGCTAGTTTAAGTGAAAAACTCGGAGCTGAGGCAAATTAGAAGTGCACGGGGAAGTAGCTGTCAGCAGTCCTGTGTGCGCGTGTGATGTGTAGACTATCAGCTTCCATCCTGAGCGTTGTCTGTATCTGTGTGTGTGTGTGTGAGGGTGAGAGGGAGCAGAAAGTGCAGGAGAAAGGTGTTTCTATTGGAAGCAGGAAGATAAGCCAGGGGATTGCTGTGGCACAGGGCTCAGTGGAGGAGGCCGGATAATGCTGTGTGGATGGTGTTCTTTAAAGGGTGTGTGTGTGTGTGTGTGTGTGTGTGTGTGTGTGTGTGTGTTGTGTGTGTGTGTGTTGATTGACTTCATCCCCCTTTCTCCTATCAGTGGGCTCCTCAGACAGTGAGTCTCAGAGGAACAGCTTTGTTGAACATGGTCCACATCGTCATCTCCTCTCTCTGTAACTTTTGCCCCCTCTAGATCCACACACACACACAGTTTTTTATGTTCAATAATAAATATGTTATGCCTCCCATCTCCTCAGTTATTGTGTTTTGTCAGCTAGTTTCTGTCTAGAATTGGTATGACACTTAAAATTAATTTATTTTGGAAACCCCATCCTCCCCTTTCTGAGAAACGCTAGGCCTAACTTCCTGTGCATTCCATCAGTGTTCTATCTAAACCTGATTACACCGTGTTGGTTTATGAGCGCTGTAGGCCTGCCTGTGACCATGTTACCCCAGCTAGCCTCCAATAAAGAACTGTCTCCAAACACGTTCCACCCTCACTGGGATTATGTGAGGACAGAACACTGGAGTTTGTCTCTTTGACAAAGTACTGTGGAAGTGTTGAGAAAGTAGTCTTTTGAAAGTGAATCAGTGTAATTAAAGAAAATGGCTCTCATAAATACTTGTTTACCGCCTCTTGGCAGACATGTAATAGCACTGGCTCCTCTCCACCCCTGCTGAGACAAGACGGTGTGTGTGTGCGCGCTCGCTCTTGTCTACTGTCCTCAGCAGACAATTAGAGGTCTTATTGCATCTACCGTCAAACAACTGCAGATTCTCACCTGAGTAGTGTGGTGTGTTCTAATGATATTTAACCTGCTTGCACTGCTCTTTCTTACCCAAGTAACAGTAGTATCTGCCTGTTCCCCCTCTATCTCTCCCTCTTCCCCTTCCTTCTCTTTCTCTCTCACTTTCTATCTCTCTCGGTTCCCTCCATCTCCCCCTTCCCTCTCTCTCTCCCCCAGCTCTGCCGATGTTGAGGCCCAGTGAGAGCCCCCCCCCCCGACCCCTCAGAACAGGTCGATGGGGGACATTGA
>NC_085029.1:11079469-11319469 GCF_963692335.1 Osmerus eperlanus | reverse complement strand
ACAGGAGCTCATTGACCTCAGAGGCCCGGTGAGTGACCCCCCGACAAACACACACACACACACACACACAAACACACACACACACACACGCACACACACACACAAGCAACACTTAAAATCTCACATACTGACACACAGTAACACAGGATTCATGATACTGTAAACTGTCCTCCCACCACACACACACCAACTGGGCGCCCCTCCGGACCCAGTCGCTGCCCCCTCCTCTCCTCTTTCACCTCCTTCCTTACTTTCCCCCATCATCCCATTCCCCTATCACCCTTGGTTACTCTACTGATGCATGGCAGCCCTAGGAGTCAGATAGAGCCTCTCTTATTCCACAGCTCTCCAGACCAGCTGTCCTGGCTTATAACTAGGTGCCTGGGTGAATGTCCATCTGGCTGGCTGGCTGGCCGTCAGGCCAGTTAGCTGGTTGGCTGACTGACTGTCCAGCTGACTGACTGGACCGGCTGACCTGGCCAGGTCTAGTCTTGGTCATTGGATGCTAGTGATGGGGAACTGTAGAGGATGTAAGGTAATAATTGTGAGATATACAATTACATGTGGTCCACAGTGGAGAGGATTTGTGGAATCACACAGATTATAGCAGCATCCCTTACAGCACAGTCAGGTAACACAGAAATACACACTCCCTCACACATGCAAACACACACACACAAGCCACCCAATTAGGCGTTAGAGGCTGAGGAGCCCAGAGGAATTGTATAGTGATGATCCTTGAATGCAGCCGCCAGTGGCAGAGATGGACACATTCACTCAGCTGTGGCTGCAAGGGATACCACTTTTATGTGTGTGTGCGTGTATGTGCGGGTAAATGTGTATCTCTCTGTCTAGAGATGGTCATGGCGACTGAGCTGGGTAATGTCACAGTGTTCTACTTCAGTAGTTTCCTAGCATCACTGTTCCCCTCCAGAGCCTCTCTCTGTTCCCCTCCATCCCTCCAGACCCTCTCTCTGTTCCCCTCCAGACCCTCTCTCTGTTCCCCTCCACCCCTCCAGACCCTCTCTCTGTTCCCCTCCAGACCCTCTCTCTGTTCCCCTCCACCCCTCCAGACCCTCTCTCTGTTCCCCTCCAGACCCTCTCTCTGTTCCCCTCCACCCCTGCAGAGCCTCTCTCTGTTTCCCTCTACCCCTCCAGAGCCTCTCTCTGTTCCCCTCCAGATCCTCTCTCTGTTTTGCTCTCATTCACCTAATGGCCTCCTCACCACATTGCTCTCTAGGATGACAGAGGAGAGCACTGGAGGAATTGAAATTGAGTGTCAACTGCATCTGTTTTGCTAACAATCTCTCTCTCTCTCTCTCTCTCTCTCTCTCTCTCTCTCTCTCTCTTTCTTTCTTTCTCTCTTTCCCTCTTTATCTGTGTTGATCTTTGTCTCTCTCAACCCCCCCATCTACCGGTTTATTGTTATCTACTGTCTTCTTTTTGTCTGTCCTTCACGTTCTACCTCCTTCCCTCTCTCTCTCTTCCTCCCTCTCCCCTGATTGGACAGGTTCCAGGTGACCTGAGTCAGACGTCAGATGATCCCAGTTTATCAGACTTTGAAACGTAAGTGAAACCTCCCCTCTCTGTCTCTCTCTCTCTCTCTATATATATTTTTTTATCTATATCGCCCATTTAATCTCTGAAGTATTTTTATTTCCGCATTCTGTCTGCCTGTATGTCCCATCAGCATAGGCCTGTTCTACCTACAGTCAATAACTCTTATCTCTGGACCGATCTCACCGTTATCACCTCAGACAGACAGCTTCCTGACATATCTCCAACTCCCCCTCTTTTCTCAGCCCCAATATTTCCATATCTTCCTTTCACCCTTTTTCTTGCAAAGTCCGTCTGAAAAGATCTGGAAAAGCAGAGTTTGCCCCAACTCTAACCCCCTGTCCAGAAACGTATCTCAAAAATACGTATTTCTTTTAGAAAGGAAACCTACACTGAAGGGCTGGGTTCAACTCGAATATGTTTTAAACGAGTATAGTACTGACTAGTATGACACTCACTAGTATTGACTAGAATTATGTTTACTTGTATGCAGACTGGGATCAGAGTCAAATGTAAGTTGACCTCTATTGATGGATGGATGTACAATATCCTTGGAGTCATCTTGAAAGCTTGTGCGGTTGTGTTTGTGTGTCCTCCAGGGCACACCGTGCTCTAATCAACGTTTGGATCCCCTCTGTTTTCCTGCAAGGACGAGCCGCTAATGCGTACCATGTCTACCAGGTAAGGTGTGTGTGTGTTCAGGGGCGACATGTGTGAGCCATGGTTGGCAGAGGGGGATGGCTAATGGGTTGTATTGTGGTCCACACTCTGCTTCTCCTGGGTCTCTCAGTGTAATGGATCCCTATGGAAACACCACCATTGTTCAGAGTACCGCCTGATGGATGGGGAGTGTTAGCCTGTGTGTGTGTGTGTGTGTGTGTATGTGTGTGTAACTCTCTCAGGACTTTAGGATAGGAGCCTGAGTGCTGAATGGGGCATCAGTCTGTTCTTTTGTGTGAATAAAAGCCCTTGTTAACCTGCCACAGGGAAGAATAACCTTGCGAGGAGGACCAAGGGACCATTTTCAGAATTAGAGTTTTAGAACCCTCTCTGAATCACAATGTTCCAGTTCTAAGCAGGTAGCCCTGTCACATCAACCACCAGGTCAGGAACTCTGATCTCCTCTGCTCCTCACTGCTCTGCTGTAGTCAGTGCTTCTGAACTCTCTACTCTTCTCTTCTGTATAGTACTCAATTACTATTATACACAAAACTATATTGAAATGTGCTGAACTCTTCTATACTCTCCTCGGTTGTCCAACTACCTAGTGAACATACCTGTTTGCCCACATAAACAAAGCAGGTTCTTTAAGATAAGCTGAAATTGGCATAGATGATAAACAAAATGAAAGCAGGCAGAGAAGCCAGGAAAGCCAGAGAGAGGGGGGGGGGCGCTGAGATTTTCGTTCTATCATTACATTACAGGACATTATGGCGGTTGCAATTTGCTTGTACTCTTATTTCCTGTCTTGGGATTTCTGAAGCCTCACTCTCCATCCATCCATCTTTCTCTCTCCCCCCCCCCCCACCCCCCCCCCCCGCCATCTCTCTCCCACTCTCTATCGCAACCTCTCGAAGCGGAACAAGTCCATGGGTGCCGACACAGACTCCAGTAGATCTTCCACATCATCGTCACTGTTTTGTTCTTCACAGAGGAGACACACTCTCTATCCTCTTCCCCTCTTCCTCTCTCCTCCATCCCTCACCCCTCCTCTCCTTCCGCCCTCGCTAATAAAGAGACAATGTAACGGCGGCTGCAGATCATTGTCTCTCACTCGTGCAATACCAACAAAGAGGCTATTATAAGGCTGAGTGTAATGAGGAAAAAGACAAGTCATTTGTGAGATGCGCTGGGATGGACAGACAGGAAGGGCACTCAGCCGTTTCTGCTTCTTGATCATCTATGTTTAGTCTCGCTTTGTGAGTGAAAAGGAGTTTCTGTTGCCGCGGAGGAGAGTGAAAAGGGGGGGGTGGCTGGGAGATGATGGATGAATAAGACATTTAAATGCTCAAGTAACATTCTCTCTTTTTTATTATATATATTTTTTTCTTTCGGCCTCGGTAGGATGTTGACTAAAATGTTCAGCATGTTGTGTTTCTATGTAGTCAGACGCAGTCCATTCTGTACTTGTCCTGCTTTCATCCCTGACGTCAGCAGGAACACATTCCTCTGACACCTGACTTCCTTCCAGAGACAAGTGTCTGGCTTGTCTGGGCCTGTCCACTGTTTCTCCTGACGTAAGAGGCAGGGTGACTAAGTCCTCCTCTGAAGATCTCTTTCACAGTTCTCTCGTTCACACACTCTGACTCTGCAAGCAGTTCCCTCCCCCGCATAGTTCTGGGTAACTGTTCTTCGCTCTCTGTCACAGCACTTTCACAAACACAGCACCTTTATTTCTGTCCCTCCATTACTGGTTTCTCGGCCATTCCCGTCCCCGCTCTCTGTTTTGCTGGGTGTACTGTACAATCCCCCCCTCCCTCCTCCTTCCTGGTCGTTCTCTTCCTCCCTCTCTCCGGCATCGCCTCACCCCCTCCACATTCTCATCAACAAATACCGTTCCAATCACTTCTGATTGCAGTTCTCAGTTCTTCGAGAGAATCAGACCCACAGCTTCTCAGCTGAAAAAAAAACAAACACCTTCATTTATTGAGTTATGGCTTAGTTAGAGAAGAACAAGTCATGTCTTTTACACTTGCACATGACACATTTACACTCCCTATCCCTTTCTCGGTTCCCTCTCTCCCTTTATTTCCTGTAGTCTCTCTCTCCCTCACTCTTTTCACACTTCCTTTTCTCTGTCTGTCTCCATTAGTCTATAATTCACTCCCCCATCCCTCTCCTCTTCTCTCAGTTTTAGCTCAAGTGCCCAAAGAGTGTACCAACTGTACTGGGGTACTGTGAGGGCACGGTTCCAGTACCCAGGATTCACCAGGCTCTATTCCAACTGAGCTATTCTCTTTGATCAGCAGAAAGCAGCTGAGCCAGTCACTTCTACACACAGTCAGGCCCACTGAAAGCTTTCCATGTTTTTATTAGGCTAATGAGGTTTGATAACTCCCCTCTCTCCCTTCCTCTCCCCCCCCACCCCCTCCACCCTAAAGTGATCCCGGATACTCCTCACTCTCTTATTAGAGGTGTGTGTGCCAACAGTATTCATCTGTGTGTTTATGGATTTCATTTTCAGTTGTAGAGCACAGTGGCAGAGACATACACATTTCCAATTTACAGTAATATAAGCTATTTTAGGGACCCTTTCTACTGGTCTAGTATGCACATACAAACCACCTAAATCAGACTCTAAATGAATAATTAAGATGTCCTCATTGACACCCATTCTGTGTGGGCACACTGCCTCCTGATAGGTCAATTTTCACGCTCCCCAGAGAGGTGCACCGTGGGAAATGTGTTACTGGTTTTAATCTGTCTATCTCCAGCAGTGGGGAAAAGAGTGGCACAGATACCGAAGAAGGATGCAAGGAGAAAGGGAGGGAAGGAAGCAAGGAGACAGGGAAGGAAGCAAGGAGAAAAGGAGGGAAGGAAGGTGCTTGGAAGGTGCATCCTCCTCATTTGTGCGTAAAACTCTTAACAGACAAGGAAGATTTTAGCTTTAGCTGATTAAATTATTGTGTATGTGTATATATTACAATAGATCCCTATGTAAAACTGTCCATTACAATTCTGATACTTTTAATGAACATAATGATGATGATCATGCCTGGGATGGCTCTGGATATGATAATGACTGTTTGAGTGACGGTGGGGAGACGATAATGATAATGATGGTGGTAATGATCAATGTTGATCATGATGATGATGAGAATGATCGTCTCCGCTGTATCACTTAATCATAAATTAAATCTCCAGGGTAAATGAGCAGAATTATTCAGAGCAGGCTTTCAAAAGGCTGAGAGGAATCGATATAGAGTTTTAATTGTACAAAGCCGGACACAATGGAACATCAGTCACGTCTTTGCAAAATAAGTTATAAGAGATCTGTGTACATTTGCCGAATGATTAGGATTGTCTGTGCACAAGAATAACCTCTCCCGCTACAGTATCATGAACACCTTCACATGAGAGAGAGAAGGAGAGAGAGAAGGAGAGAGAGAAGGAGAGAGAGAAGGAGAGAGAGATGGAGAGAGAGATGAAAAGATTCGATCAGTTTCAGCTCTCTTTCTGGCGCCTGTGTACTGGGCTTCATCCTTATTCATTTGCTTGTTCTCTTCTTGCTCATTAGAGCAGTGTTCAGTCCGCGTATGACTCATTCATTCATCCTTGTCTCAAAAAAAGAGAGACAGATTGAGAAAAAGAGATACATCTACTACCAATGCATTAAAGAGGCAGAGTGAGCATAATGCAGTATGTCAGGAGAGGGGCAAATCTAGGCTGAAGATAGTTGGATCAACTTGACTAAACCTTTAAACACAGTCGAGAGAGAGAGAGGGAAACAGAAGGGGGGGGGGTGAAAGAACAAAAGAGAGGGAGAGGTTCAAACCTGTCTTCTCTGGGTTCCTGAAGACAGATCTCTGGGTTAGTTTCCAGCTCAGTCTCAGAGTATCCATCACTCTCTGACATCCACCGGCCAGCTTCATATCGATCCTGCTACTCTCAAAGAGCTTGTGATGAGTGAAACAATGATGATAAAAGCTGTGGTGATACATTTTTATGATAAATAGAGAGAGAGAGAAAGAACCACAAACAGCAGTGTTTTAAAAACCTCAACCTTCAAAAATCCTCCCTCCTTCCTGTCAGAGATAAAGAGCCCTCCTCCCTCCAGCCAATCCCAACCCAGATTAAATACCAGCATATGGCTCTCTGCTTGTGATTTGTCTGTGGTCCAGCCTCTAAATGATTGTGCCTGAAGAAAAAACACGAGACAGACTGAAGGTGTGTGTTTGTTTTACAAATAATCATCCTAGTGTTAATGTTTAAATGCCACACACAACTCCACCCCCATCTCAAAACACTTTCATTGCCAGTGAGTGGAGGGGTATGAAGGCAGTGGGGGGGCATACACACTAAAACAGCCAGACAGTCTTTTAGGGGTGAGGTAAATATCTCACACTTTTATTGCTCTACCTGGGATAGTTCCATATGATGGAACACTCAATGTTCTGGAACCCAGGTTGGTTCCACTGAGGGGAAGGGGGCATGTTCCGGACGAGCGCATCACTGGGACGACTGCCGGCATGCAGCTGGCTTTTAATGGGGCTGTTTTCACACCATTTACAGTCCTCGGCAGAAGTAGCTCTGGTGCTTTGAGTTAAAAGCAAGTCAAAAACACAGAGACCCAATGTCACCAGGAAGGGTATCTTCTCCTTAGACACACTCATGCATGCACGTACACACACAGACACGCATACACACACACACACACACACACAGATGACAGATGCTGTTGAATGTTTCTAATGAAAAGATTCTCTCTCCTTATCTTCTCTCATGGCTCCCTGGCCTCCCAGTCCTGCAATCCTCCAAATGGATTCTATTTTCTGCCTAATTTGCCAAATGTTTTGTCCCAGAGTGGGCTTAAAAGAGAGGAGGGAGCAGGGGACGTAAACCCTACCGCTCCACTGCATACCTCATACACTACTTTTCCCTCCCTCTCTCTCTCACACACACAAACGCACACACACACACTCACGCACACACATATAAAGTTGTGGAAATATTTAATTAAATTGAATTATGAAGGACACTCTGCTCGTCTTATGAGTTCTGTTCTTCTTGAGCTCCCTACCTCTCCCTCTCCTCCCCTTCTTTCACTTCATAAACCTAGATGTTCTTTAAGGACTACTGAAAGCTGTCAGTCACCAGTGATAGGGCAGGTATAAGGAGGGTTTTATTCAAGTCTTGTTTTCACATGGCATCAGAAACTGAAGTCCATGTCTATTCTAGAAAGCTTGGGAAATCACCTTAGCCATGGGGGTCAGTGGGGCGCCATTCTGTGTCTGATGGTTGCAGTGTCGTCCTGTTGTGAGACATGCAACCGGTCACCCTGTGGGGGTTTCATCAGGAGAGGATTGGAGGATTGCTTTTACCACAGCTGGGCTCCAACAATTAGCTTGACTGTCAGATGTGGCTAGCAGACTGACAATGACTCTGATACTAATGCTATCCTAACACAGACGGAACACTGAATTTCATCTAAAGAATTAGCAGAAACACACACTTAAAGTTAGTGACATCATCTTTCATCTGCCTGTCTGACAGTAAAAATGCATATGAGTCAGACTTGATTCAGGCTTATCAAGAATGACCTTTTGTGATGCCGTTTTGTAGTACACCTAAGTAGAGTACTTAGATGATGATAACAAAAAAGGAACTATATGTCACTAACCCCTGTAGTACTGTTAGAACTGTGCTCTTCTAGTCCTTGATTACAGGCTGCACTTAGCATAGCACTATACTGGATGTATGTCGCTGTGGATATGTGTGGGCTAAATGAATACATATAAATTCCACTCTTCAAGTGTAAACTGCTTAAAATATATATCACATGTAGGAACTGAATATATTAACTTAAGATGTGAAATGTGGTAAGTTCATACTGTACATTACACTTGTGCTGACATAATGTGTCTACTTAGTGCTACAGCAACACCGGAACAAGCTGCTAGAACTTTGGCCAGGTTACAGTTGTACAAAATTAAATTAATCTTGATTTGTGCTAATTATTTGTATTTACACTTTTTCTTCGTTTCACAATTTGTTTCTAAGCGTAATTCAGCGTAATTCAGTATTCTTAGTCTGATTTTTAAACGGGGTCACACTTAATGGGCTCAACGCTATCAGAAGCATTTGGACCCAGTCCAGCTGAGTTAGGCAGTGTCGTACTTGATTGTTTTTTTTATCAGGGAAACAAAGAGACCATTTCAAATGCAAACGCCAGCCAACGTTGGATTTGCTCCGATATTTTGTGAAAGATAATGAAAGAATTAATTTGGAATTAGTGAGGAGGAAGCAGTGGTGGGTTTGGAGAATGATGTGTTTTCCATATATAGGTATGCTAATGAACCAGCCCAAAGTGGATTAAGTTAGCTTTGATACGGCATGAGGTTGTTATTTGATGTTGAGAGAGAAGGAGGAAGGGTGAGGGCAACTGCCTTAATCATGTTCTATGATGGAGCAATTTGCTCAATGTGTATTTGTGTGCACGTGCGTGTGTGATGTTGGCTGGGGTGCTTGTGTGTGTGTGTGTGTATGATGTTGGCTTGTGTGTATGTGTGTGTGTGTGGGGGGCGTGATGTTCTACAGCTGGCCATTCTGGCATAAGTTAGGAATGATGTGATGACAAATTGGACAAAAAAAAGGATATCTGTGTCTTTCTCTATCTTTCTCTCCCTCTCAGACTTTCACTGTCTTCTTATTCAGGTGTAAATAGAATATGTCCATCCTTCCCTCACTTCCCTTTCTCCCTATCTCTACTCTCCCCCCCTCTTCCTACCCCACATCATTCTCTGTCCTCCACATATAATAGCTTCTGTTATCCTGTTGCGTCAATCTCCGGTGTGTGTCTGCACTAGACTGCTTGAACAAAGCCACTCTGTGCTTCTCTAATGGGGTGTGAAGCTAGCAGGCCGGCCCCTGTGCAGCCCTGGCTGGCCCTTGACGACTGGCCCGCGACCCGGAATAGAGACACGTCACTGACACACTGGCCGCTCACAAGGTCTTCAGCTAGTGTGCTGTAGGGCACGGCTATCTGCTGCTTACCATTTGGCCCTCCACTGCAGCGGACACATGCTGGCTGAACACCTTGAAACTTTGGTCAACAACACAATAACATGGAGGTTGGTTGTTGTGGATGTTGTTGATTGGGAAGCGTCTAGTGTTTTTTTGATGACAACCACGTAATTTGTTATTGTTGTGTGTGTGTTGTTATTGGTGATGATTGCCTTTTTGTTTCTCATGATTGTCGCTCTCTGTCCTACTTGCCCCCAGGTGTACATCCGTATCCTTGACAACGAGTGGAACGTCTACCGGCGCTACACTGAGTTCCGGGCGCTTCACAGCCACCTACGAACACAGTTCCCTCAAGTAGACACCTTCAACTTCCCTCCCAAAAAAGCCTTAGGAAACAAGGTGCTGTGCTCCAGCTATATCTCCCTCTCTCTATGTCTCTGTCTGTTATCTGTTTGATACCTCTCCCCCCCCCCCCCCCACACACACACGCACACACACACACACACACACACAGTTCTGTGGGTTGCAATTGCTGTGTCAACTCTCCATATCTCTAAAAGAAGAAGTTACCCCACACTCAGCAAACCCCCCCCCCACACCACCTCCATGAGCTACTTCCTCTTTTTCATCTTCTTCTTTTCACCCCCTTCCTTCCATCTTCCTTTCAACCTATTCTAAGAACATTTGGTCTTGACCTCATTCCCCCGCTATGCTGTGCTCTGATTGGATGCCGTGGCAGGCCAAAACATTGGTCTGGACCAGCCTTCAAAGAGCAGAGCGTGACAGGAAAGAGAGAGCTCAGTCACTGGGGCTGCTGTGCATGCGTGTGCATGTGTGTGTGTGTGCGTGTGTGTGTGTGACAAAGAGAATGAGTGTGTGTTTACGAGACATCCAGACAGACCAAGCTTCCCATCCTCAAAGTCAGTCTCTGTAAAGCCAATTAGATCTAGAGGTCAGTGTGAGTCATCAGTTTCCCACTGCCTGTCAGCCAGTCACTCGTAAGCACGTGTAACTCTCCTGTGTGCCCATGCTGTATATAGGCTCCTTGTAGTGTATTTTACATGTGCCATGTTAATGTATCCCCAGGCTGCAGGCTGCTCTGTCCCCTGACAGGAGTTTGTTTTGCGGTCACCTGGCCATCATCTGGGCAGATGGAGAGAAATGGCAGGATGATAAAGCCCATGGCCAATATGACCATTACCTCTGAGTCTTTTACTTTTACCCTCCTTTCTGCCCTACTACTCTCTTTGCTCACTGCCCTCTCCCTGTGTCTCATGTCTGCATCCTCTCATTCTCTTATGCTCCATTCTTCCTGCGTCGAGAAGCCTGTTTTTGGAAGCAGGCCTCAGGGACTAAAGAGGAGCAGGTTTCAGAGAAGATCAGTGAGGAGCAGGTCTGAGAGAGGAGCAGTGAGGAGCAGGTCTGACAGAGGAGCAGAGAGGAGCAGGTGTGAGGACTGTACAGGTCTGTATGTTGAGTTAGTATGTTTGTCAACCAGACACAGAGAAGTGCTGTGGTCTTGGTGGCAGGTTTAGGCCGAGAGAGGGAGGAAGTTAGTTAGTGCTAAAAGCCCAGAGACAGAGGGGCATGCATTTTGAAAAAGGTTTGTATTTACAAGTGTGTGTTTGTATGTTTTGTGTAGATTTCCAAATGTGTGTGTTTGTATCTCTGGAAAGTGTGTGTAAACAGTGGGCCTGCTGAGATTAGCTGTCATGTCGCCTCTAATCTTGTCATTGTCTCCTGTCATTCCCTCTCTCGGCGCTCTGGAGGAGCACTTTGTAGAGACGAGCTTTAGTTCCCCCCCTTCCTTCAGCTACAGAACGGTGTGGCGGCTAAAAGCTTCCCCCTCTATCTGATCATTTCTGTACCAGGCCCTCTAGGCTGCTATGGAGATAGCAGTGAAAGGAGACTAGTTGAACAGATCAACTAAACTGGGTTCTTGATTTCAGTTGCACTCCAGGGGATATCTATCTCTTTGAATATTTCTCTCTTCCTTGCTCTCTTCCCTCTCTTTCTCCCTTTTTTTCTTTTTTCTCACTTTATCTCCCCCTCTCATTTTCTTTTCCTCTCTCTCTCTTGAACCCCTTTCCTCCCCTCTCTCTCTTTTTCTCTCTCTCTTTTTCTCATCTGTCAGTAATAATGGATGCGTGGATCGTGTGTCTACAGCTACTGAGGGTTGCTGCTGGTTGGTAGCAGAGCTGGAGGGCTCCGGGGCTCCAGGGCTTACAGCTTACGTTCTTACATCTCGATCTGTTGCCCCTTAATGATGGAGAAATGCTAATGTTAGGAAGGAAAGAGGGAAAGAAAAGGAGGTGGAAAGAGAGATGCTGTTGAGTCTACTCAGCCTTTTAGGTGTGTGGACCATGCATGTCATGTCTCTGGGATGGATACATCAAGAGAGCTGTCACTGAAGATCAAGTAGCAGAAAACACACACTTCCTTTCATGAGCCTCATTATGACCCTCATTGGTACACCGTGGCTAACCTCATTACACGCCAAGGGCCTTGCGTCATCACGTGTTTTAAACACGCTCCTTACATACCTGATCCTGAGAGACGTGAGCCAAGGGGCTGGCCTCAGCCTGGGGGCTTGGAGCAGACAAACCTGCACCAAATACCCAAACAGCTGAAGGTGTATAACATTATGCTAAGTTAATAGCTGCAGTCCAGCACCTGTGTGTGTCTTTAGCTTACGGGAGCTTACGGGCAGCCCTAGCATTGCTATCACACACACAGGTGCATGGATGAGGCATGGACGAAGCTGCCAGGCAGCTCCTCCACTGGGATGGAAACACATGTGGCTCCTGTGGTCTCCTGTCAGGCTGTGTTGGGATGTTCTACTGGTGCAGGTCTCAGCTGGTGGGCTGAGACCTGCACGTTGCCTGTCAGCTCAGTGCTTCATGTGGGGTACAAAGTGCAGGAGGAGGGGGAGGGTGAAGAGGACTTCAAAGCCGGGGACTGTCGGTGTCTAACTGTCAGGTTTTCACTCTTCACACCCTCATCACTCAGGAAATGTTTTTTTTTTAAAACATTTTTTACCTTTGCTCCTTTCACCCTCCTTACACTCTTTCATTTCAGATTAAATTGGTCCATTTCCACCACTGCCTTTTCCCCCTCTCTCTCCCATTGAGTTGGTAATGGGGAGCTACTGTGTGTGTGTGTGTGTTTGTGTGTGTCAGTTCTGGACTGAGAGTGAAAAAGCTACTCTGCTCCAAGTGTGAATGCCAACCCACTAACCAGCCTGAACGGGATTTGTGTAACATACTAAAATACTTTATGTCTTTGATTGTCTGAACATAGAAGTCAGTCGTTGGCCCGGACTTCCCTGTTCAGTGTCAAGAGACGGAGCAGAGCCTGTCATAATGTCAACCTCCGATCTGAATAATACATGTATTCTGTATGTTGTGTTGACATAGGATATGTATTGTGCATTTAGTTGTGACAAAGTGACACTGTTGGGATATCTACAGGAGTACCCACAAGTTATGGGGTCTGTGGACTGAAACACAGAGAGAACAGCAGCCTCTTTACTGCAGACTGGACAAGGTGGGCTGGCAGGTGTTGTTGAAAGCCTTAACCTATTTTTCAAACCCAGTTCTTGGAATTCTGCCCTTATTATTTTCTATGATGTATCCAGGAGGCTACATGGAGTGCACAGTAAAAAAAAAGAAAAAGAAGTGCTTTTCGTATGAAAATAAATTGGTGCCTTCAGGGACCAGGATTACTGAAGTCCATCCCATCGAGAGCATCTCAAGGTTTTATATGTTTGAAAAGGCTTCTTTCTAGAACACGGTTTGAACCTCTAGATTACCCAAAGGATCAAGGCTGTTAGCTAAATCAACACAGTTAACTATGCAAGTTCCGATTACCTCGACCTCACAAAAATGGTCGGAAGTTACCCATGTTGCCTTGCGGGCATTTTTTTTTAAGCTTGTCTTGCTCTGACAGGTCCCCTCACATGTCATCCCTCACACACACACACACACACACACACACACACACACACACACACACACACACACACACACACACACATACATACAACCTCATCACCCCTGTTACAATGTATTCCTCTCCTTCCCCCCTCCCCATTCAACTCTCTCCCCCCATCCACACCAACATGTCAGAACACCATGCTGTGTGTATTTGAGCCCCTGCCTGCAGTGTGTCTTATGACATTAGCATGTTTAATGTACCAACAAGGGAGACCCCGGGGAGTAAGGGCTCCTCCGTGTAGCTTCTGTCTCGTATGGTAGTGTTGTTCTTAGGCCTTCCTGGTTGAGACAGCAGGGTGGATGTCTGTGTGGTGTTGGGAGAGTTGTATATCACCCTCCTACAGCCTGGGATGAAGACCTGTTGTGTGTGTGTGTGTCGTTGTGTGTGTGTCGTTGTGTATGTGTCGATGTGTGTGTGTCAATGTGTGTTCAGAGAGAGATTATCAGTTGTGGTCTCAGTCAAGCTCCTCAGCAGCATCATTATCTCCTCTACTTCCTCCTCTTTGTACCGTGGCCAGATCCATGTGTCAGCGTGACTGTGTGTCTGCACCACGGTTACTGTCTGTCTCCCTGGTGACAACCACGAACCCAGCCCTGGCAACCATTGCTAAGCTCACGTATCATCACACGTCTCCACACTCCCACCGAGTCGCATCTACATCTACTTCCACGCTACACACTACTCAGTGTGTGCCTCCTACTCTTCACACTCTGCAAAGTAGTATTTACACTAAGTCTCCCTGGAGGCCAAGTGTGTGGAGGAGGCCTTTTCTCTTAATGTACTGACTGGAACATGTTCCTCCCCTTCCGTTCTTTAGGATTCTAAGTTTGTGGAGGAGAGGAGGAAGCAGCTGCAGTTGTACCTCAGGATAGTGATGAACAAGCTGATCCAGACTCTCCCAGAGTTCTCTGCTCGGCCCACCAAGGAGACACTGCTTCAGCTGTTGCCTTTCTGCCTGTGAGTGCTCTCCCTCCCTCCCACCCTCCCTCACTCACTCACTCACTCACTCACTCACTCACTCACTCACACACACACAAACACACACACACACACTCACACTCACACACACACACACACGTTTGAAGCATAGACGCGGTTCCATTACATCAGACATACTTGATTAGTACTGTTTAACAGTGTGTGTGTGTGTGTGTACTTGCACTTGTTTGTGCGTCATTTTGTTTTCCAAACCACCTACTCCACAGGCTACTTCTGAGACACAGACCCTCAGTTTAGAATCTTGTCATTTCCTGTCAAATTCTCACACAAATGTTCCACTTCCTGTCACCACTCCACAAGTGTGACCTATCACAGGTCCCAAAGGGAATCTAATTTCCTGTTTGTTGAGGCTGATAGTCATCTGATCGAATCACCAGCAAGGAACAATGAACACCAACAGTCTATAGTGCTACTCTTACAGTTAGGTCCATAAATATTTGGACATTGACACAATTTTCATCATTTTGGCTCTGTATACCACCACAATGGATTTGAAATGAAACAATCAAGATGTGCTTTAAGTGCAGACTTTCAGCTTTAATTTCAGGGTATTTACATCCAAATCAGGTGAACGGTGTAGGAATTACAATACATTTTATATGTGGCCCCCCCCTTTTTAAGGGACCAAAAGTAATTGGACAATTGGCTGCTCAGCTGTTCCATGGCCAGGTGTATGTTATTCCCTCATGGGAGTTCGTTATTTCATTGACAAGGAGCAGATAAAAGGTCTAGAGTTCATTTCAAGTATGGTATTTGTGTTTGGAATCTGTTGCTGTCAACTCTCAATATGAAGTCCAAAGAGCTGTCACCATCAGTGAAGCAAGCCATCGTTAGGCTGAAAAATCAAAACAAACCTATCAGAGAGATAGCAAAAACATTAGGTGTGGCTCAATCAACTGTTTGGTACATTCTTAAAAAGAAAGAACGCACTGGTGAGCTCAGCAACACCAAAAGACCCGGAAGACCACGGAAAACAACTGTGGTGGATGACAGAAGAATTCTTTCCCTGGTGAAGAAAAACCCCTTCACAACAGTTGGCCAGATCAAGAACACTCTCCAGGAGGTAGGCGTATCTGTGTCAAAGTCAAAAATTAAGACTTCACCAGAGTAAATACAGAGGGTTCACCACAAGATGTAAACCATTGGTGAGTCTCAAAAACAGGAAGACCAGATTAGAGTTTGCCAAAAAACATCTAAAAGAGCCTGTACAGTTCTGGAACAACATCCTATGGACAGATGAGACCAAGATCAACTTGTACCAGAATGATGGGAAGAGAAGAGTATGGAGAAGGGAAGGAACTGCTCATGATCCAAAGCATACCACCTCATCAGTGAAGCATGGTGGAGGTAGTGTTATGGCGTGGGCATGTATGGCTGCCAATGGAACTGGTTCCCTTGTATTTATCGATGATGTGACTGCTGACAAAAGCAGTAGGATGAATTCTGAAGTGTTTCTGGCAATATTATCTGCTCAGATTCAGCCAAATGCTTCAGAACTCATAGGACGGCGCTTCACAGTGCAGATGGACAATGACCTGAAGCATACTGCGAAAGCAACCAAAGAGTTTTTTAAGGCAAAGAAGTGGAATGTTCTGCAATGGCCAAGTCAATCACCTGACCTAAATCCAATTGAGCATGCATTTCACTTGCTAAAGACAAAACTGAAGGGAAAATGCCCCAAGAACAAGCAGGAACTGAAGACAGTTGCAGTAGAGGCCTGGCAGAGCATCACCAGGGACGAAACCCAGCGTCTGGTGATGTCTATGTGTTCCAGACTTCAGGCTGTCATTGACTGCAAAGGATTTGCAACCAAGTATTAAAAGTGACAATTAGATTTATGATTATGTTAGTTTGTCCAATTATTTTTGGTCCCTTAAAAAGGGGGGGGGCACATATAAAATGTGTTGTAATTCCTACACCGTTCACCTGATTTGGATGTAAATACCCTGAAATTAAAGCTGAAAGTCTGCACTTAAAGCACATCTTGATTGTTTCATTTCAAATCCATTGTGGTGGTATACAGAGCCAAAATGATGAAAATTGTGTCAATGTCCAAATATTTATGGACCTAACTGTATATCTCTATACAAAGAGAAATGTATTTACTAACATTCTCTGCTACTTTGGAATGAGCTTCATTACCACAACAGAGACACCAAGAGCTCAGGTTCGAACACGCTCATTCTGGGGGGAAGGGGTGTGAAGAGGGACAGGTAGAGAATGGTGAATGATTGATAAGAACATGATAAGTAATTGTCACCGGTGGCAACGAGAGCAGAAGGTGGAGAGAAAGCGAGACACAGAATGGGAGAGAAGAAGATAAGGGAAAAGAGCGACAGAGTGAGAGAAAGGGAAAGATATAGAATGACATCGTGGTAGAGAGAGACAGTTCTCCAGTTCAGATCCCTAGTGAGCTCCTCTCTGTCTGCTGGTGTCAAGTGGGGTTTGTGGTATTTCATCTGTAAATACAGACTCCTGGAAAGATAACATTCTGTCCCTGTTGCCTTTTGTTGTGTTGGCTTATGTTGTTATTGGGTTGTCTATTTTGGCTTATGTAATAGAATTCTGTGGGTCACAATGTCAGGGTGACGTGTGGTGTGTGTGTGTCTCTCTCTTTTACTCTCTCTCATTTTTTCCCTCTCACACACATGGACACACTCACACATCGGCACCGCAGGCTGGCTGCTTCTGTGATGTTGTTGAAAGACATCCTGCTACCTTTCCTAGAGACAGTGAGGACATGTCTAATCTCACGTTTTAGTTTTACAATAAGTCCTTGCAGCAGAATAATTAGTATTCTGAATTCATAGGATACCCAAAGAGAAAAAGACCACATGCAGAGAACACAAACATAACCTCTTCTTACTTTTCGCTTGCTATTTGCAGTGTTTCTACTTCGGGGGCTTATACTGGTTTTTAACTGTGCTGGCTTTGTTGGATGATGAAGTCAGCATCATTCTTCTGTATGTGAATTTGTTTCCTCCTCTGGGGCAGTCATGTTTTACTGCCTACTTGTCTAGCCTCAGTGGGGTCCATAAACACTGAATACGCAGTATGGTTTGGTTTGGGGAATCATCTTGTCAATGTACACATGCTCAACTATAAACAAGGATTCCTCCAGCCCCACCACCCCCCCTTCCTCCCTCTCCTCTTTCTTCTATATGACTAGGTATGGTGGAGTACATCTCCATGTACCTTCGCTGATGCAATGTTCTGCTTCTCCAGGGTTCTCTCCGGTCACCTGCTGTTGCCTAGTGGGTTACCACGGCAGCGGCAGGCTGGCAGCCCAACTAAGTGGCTTTAGATTACATCCATTCACTAGCAGACAGAACTGGCTGCTGACGGGAAATCACTATTATTAGAACCAGTCATTCAGTCAGTGGATTGCTGCCTAGTCCTTCATTATGCAGAGAGAATGCTTGTACTTTACCAGAGAGTGATAGCTTCGGGGCACAACAGAGGAGAATGAATGAATTAAAAAAGGGTCGGCTAAATGAATGAATTAATGAATGACGACAGTATGGTGGTTCTGTACTGTGATTAAGGGGTTCACTGCAGGAGTGGTTTTTATTTAGATGTCCTTTATTGGAACTGAACCCAATGTGTTCTAACTGCTGTGTGTTCCACCACAGTGACACACCTCTGGCCAGTGAGGGAGGGGCCAAGACTGCCAGGTCCAAGGCCTCGTCACGTTTCCCCCGACTGGGGCGCGGTCGGAACCAGGAAACTCGTAATCCAGAGCCCCAAAGCGGTGACCTTTAATCCTTCTGCCACAGAACCTCTGACCTCCTACCCGATTAACTGATACCAATGAGGTGGATCCCTGTGCTCCACATGGATTGGTGCATTGACACAGTATTGAAGGTTGTCATTGGCTAAAACACGGCCGTTTCTCCTGGACTGTCCGAGCCAAGGAGAGGTGTTCTACTGGCCTACACTGCCTACAGAATGAGCCTATGCTGACAACAGTGGGAGCTTCAACCTGTAACCTGCTATCTTTCTTAAAGAGCTGAGCCCTGGAGACAGAGGGGAGGAGCAAGGCTCTACTCTTCTAGACTCCATATGCTCACCCTCAGGTCCTATCTAACACCTGTGGCTGGCCAGTATACAACCAGGCTTCTCTGACTATCTCCTGCACGGAAGAGGAGGATGAGGAAGATGAATCGTATACGGATACATCAGGGAGATTTTCTACCCTGTTCTCTCCTGACCACACCTGAACTTGCTGGGGCCACGCGACCCACATCGATTACTGGATTTCTCCTTTTAAAACCTGTTCCATGGTCATAGTGCCTACAGTGCTTTGTAATTCATTTCCAGTGTTTAGGGGATAGGTAGAGGGAGGGGTTGAGATACCATGTGTTTTTCATGGTAAACAAAGATTAGTTGTTTTGGGTGAATGTCAGCATTTTTGTGCCATTAAGGATTTGAATGTTATTCTTGTTGTCTGGCATCGGTTGCTTGATGATGGATACCATCTTTATTTTTTTTATTTTTTTAACTTCTGTAACAGTATGATAATCTGCACAAATAATGTACTCCATTTCTTCATAGTCAGTACTTTATTAAAGGCTGTTATAACACAACTGGACTGAAGAGATACAGCAGTCGCCATGACTGTGAAACATGATGTGACTTAGCATAGATGCAGTCTACAGCATAGCCACGTGAGGCTCCTTTGATGAAGAATCTTCATTGGCATATTTCTTAAGTCTAGGAGAAGGCTGAGGAGGACCTCAGTTGTCTGATAAGAGCATTGACTCCCCTTTGTTCAACGGAATTTAATGTGTAGAATATTAGAGATTACAGCTCTCTAAATAGTATGTAATATCAGTCATGCCATATCTTTAAGTTTTTTATTGTCTAATTTAAAGAACTCTGCTCCGAAGTAGAGAAACAAGGAAAATATTTAATGTCATTTGCCCCTCTTGTCTAGGACAAGGTGTTGAATTTTTTGTTTAAGGATTTGGTTGTTGCTCTGCACCAGCACAAAGGATCCTGAGTCTGTGTGGGTGTCTGGGAAACAGGTTGTAAGACTGAAGACTATTTACCACAGTAGGTGAATGTTTTAATGATGACAAACTGCTTGTACCATGCACAGGCATTACGCTAGAGTATCCAGAGAGGACAATTCATTCAACAATTGTGTATGTAGAACTTTATTTGAAGGTCTGCCTCGACATTATTATCACCACCATAATATTTTCTGTTAAAGGAAGTGAAAACGGGAAGCAAACTGTATACTGTGGTGTTGTACACTGTAAACTTTGTTTGATAACATGTAGAAACGATTCGCCAAAATTTGTTATATAATGATTTGCACAGACTCAACCAGTTTTTACCATTTTTGGGCTAACAATACTTATTGATATTTGATAGGGATTTGTAAAATGCCTAAATTCCCTTGTCAGATGATGTTAAACCTATTTCCTTGTCTCCTATATAGGGAGAATGATTCTATTGGAAGCTCAGGGTTCCACCCCAGGTCAGCTTCCAGTCAGCTGTCCTATCAAATAAAATGAAACCCTGAGAAGTAGAAGATGATTGACAACAAATGTGAAATCTGCTCTTTATCAAATACCACTCAATGAGCAGATGACACAATAATTCAACATTAAACACACAACTTTTTATTCATCCTGACAAATGGCTATGCTGTTGCAAACTGTAAAATAAATCGAGTTCACAAAACATGAAATCGGAGCAGTGATGCATCTGAATCATTGGTTTTAACTGCTTTAAACAAGGTTGATCTCACAGCCCTGCTCACCCTGTGAGTTCAACACAACGCCACATCTCACCCTCTCCTGCAGTCGATCATCTGTCGCACAGAATCCTTCTGGAGGTACAGCAGTGGTTTGCCATAAGTCAGCAGCGCAATCTTTACCGTGTTGCTGTAAACTCAGACTTCCACTCTTACAAAGCTGCACTCCCCAGGTCCCCCTCTGTAGACCAAATACACGGATTCCAATACTCGTATGGTTTTAGGTATTTGACAGTATTTGAGTTGTTTTGCCTTAGCTCAGTTATGAGAGACTGAGGAATAAAGGACCACATGTATTCTGTACATAGATTTGAAAATGAGTCTGTTTAGTAGGCTGAAGTGTGTGTGACGGTGAAAGGAGAGGGAGAGGGAGGGAGAGAGAGAGGAGAGAGAGAGAGAGAGAGAGAGAGAGAGAGAGAGAGAGAGTAGAGAGAGATGAAGAGAGAGAGATGAGAGAGAGAGAGAGAGAGAGAGAGAGAGAGAGTTGAGAGAGAGAGAGAGATGAGAGAGAGAGAGAGAGAGAGAGAGAGAGAGATGGAGAGAGAGAGATGGAGAGAGAGTGATGGAGAGAGAGAGATGGAGAGAGATGGAGAAAGGTGGAGTCAACTCAACATGGTCTATGGATTCAAACTATATATGGATTGATAAATGTGCTATATGTTTAACACTGCTGGAAGGACAGACGCTCAGATGGATACACAGTCTGTTGCTCCTGCCCCCGTGTTCCATCGGAGTGCCTGTTTAACATTCTGTCCAGTGCTCATAACCACCTCTCTACCTAACTGTTTTACAAACACACTCCTGTAATATCTTGGGCTGGGTTGTGTGTATGCGTGCACGTACACTTGTTTGCTACTGACCAGAAAATTGCCCATTGAAACAGCCCAAGTTAGGATGTTTTGATTGCTCTCCGGGATGGTAGAATCAAAACATACAGAAACACATCACATTCACAGTCTAGTCACTAGAGGATTGGTGGTTGCACACACACACACACACACACACACACACACACACACACACACACACACACACACACACACACACACACACACACACACACACACACTGTTAGACAGCCATGGAGCCATCATGCCAGGTGTGTTCTGGTGCATTACTCTCTCCACAGTCATGTAGTCATACATAGACAGGGATATCCTTTAGTCTGGGTGCTATGCATTTTAATGGAAGGCTTTCTTTATTTCCGTAAAGGTGGTACATAACAAGTATGGACTGTAAGCCTTGGCTCCAAACATGAATATCAAGGCAGGTTTCTCTGAGGAGGTTCTCTGACCCCACCCCCCCCCCCCCCCCCCGTCACCATCCCCTGTCAATGTGGTGGATGAATTATGGATCGTCCTTTGAGATAAGAAGGTATTTCTCTGGGCACCCGGAGTATCTCCAGTCTGCCTGTGATAACCATGTCTTGTTTGAGAGGAGCGTCAAGGGCTTGTGACCCGACTGAGACGAGGGTGCAGATATACACCATCTGCCTGTTTGGCAATTTCTGTTTGGCTTATTTGTCACAACTAAGACAAATCATGTGTCTCTTTAGTTAGCATTTTAAATGTCTGAAAATAGTATTGCCAGGTAACTGGGGTAGAAAAGGGTAAAAAATGGTAGTGACTTAGATTAAACTAATATTATTAACAAGTTAAGCTTCAAGCATGCACCCTACCTGTAGCCTCATCTTGATCAATAGTATAGAATTAATTTGAATTAAGTATTGTATCATGTTAGCAGGCTACCGATAAGGCCTGTGCAGGATGCAAATATAGCTGTACCAATGACAGAGCTACCCTGTTGGCCATTGTCATTGGACAACCAAGCCTTTTCCTTTTCTGATAAGGGTTTAGTCCACCAAGCCGATATTCTGCTTGAATTTTGGTTGATTTTGAGTATGGCCGTTATTGCCCCCAACCTCACAGAAATTGCTGGTATAAATTGACTGTATTAATCTAGAGAGCAATGCATGCTTCAACAGAGGGAGGAAGCGAGGGAGGAGCGGCGGTAAGAAACATGGATTTTGATTAATTGACATGTTGTTCCTGTTGCAAATCTCCTCGGGTCCTTGGACTGACTGCCTCTATTAGAATACATTAGACTATCAAACAGGGCACCTCTCATGAATGTGAAAGACGGTGAAGTGTATGTCTTTGGCATGTGTGTGTGTGTGCGTTTGGCCATGTGTGTGTGTGTGCGTTTGGCCATGTGTGTGTGTGCGCCTTTGGCCATGTGTGTGATGTGCGGTTTGGCCATGTGTGTGTGTGGTGCGTTTGGCCATGTGTGTGTGTGTGCGTTGGCCATGTGTGTGTGTGTGGCTGCCTGGATTCTCGCCTCCTACAGAGCTACCTACTGCATGGAGATTCTCCAACCAACTTCCAACCTATGTGGATTCCTCATCCTCCAACACATATAACACCGCCTGATATATTTCACACCCAATTTTAAACGCCAGTGCAAAGCTTCCCCTTGTTGTGTGTGTGTTGTGTTTGTGTGTGTGTGTGTATATATACATCTGTACAGTGTGCTTGCACCCCACAGTATAGAGGGATACATCTCTTGTCACCTCTCAGCAGCTTTGCTCAGGCGTCGACTGCTATTTCAGAAAGTGCAACATCACACCATGTCTCAGCCTACCACTGCTGCAGAACTAAACCTGAGAACCCTCTTATCTGGAACCGTGAGAATGCATTATGTCACTGTTCTACTCCTTCTGCATCAGGATCTCCACCTGCTCCACATCAGGACCTGGCCAGTGAGGTGAACTTTCGAGAACTTTGCTCAAGGTCAGTACAGTTGCTAGGACTAATTGTGTTGAAGCCTGGTCTGCCCAGTGTTTGGCCACCCACCCAGGGGTGTCAGTGGAGTGTGTCAGTGTACCAGTGGGTAAGAGGGTGGAGGCGTGTCCCCACATACCTCCATTGTCAGCTCCTCTGCTTACATAAGCCCCTCTCTCTATGAACCCAGGGGGTCCCTGAAAACAGCAGGACTCCCAGCAGTGCTCTTGTTCTACTGTAATCCCTCTCTTCCTCTCAGTCCTCCGTTATGCTTCTGGATGTGTTGTTCCCACACGTATTCTCTCTCAATCTGGAAGGTTCCCTCGTTGAGTGTGCGTGTTTTAAACATGTGTGTCCGAGGCTGGTGCAGTGCCTGTTGTTGTGTCCGTCCAGCGCGGTGGAGGGTAGCTGCCTCCAGCGTGGTCGAGGTAGCTGCCTGGTGGCTCCTCTACCTGCTGCTCCTAAGTGAACAGTAATAGAGCAAGCAGCCGGACTTCCTGTGTAGATAATGGCAATAATACGCGGGACTCTCCCTGTTCCTCCTTAGTCTGGGCTTGGGTAGCTTTTATTCTTGAGGCCTGTTATGGCCTGTCTGTGTCTGTCCATCTGCCTGCCTACCTGCCTGTCTGTCTTCTTGTGTGTCTGCCTGCCTGCCTGCCTTTCTGTCTTCCTGTGTGTCTGTCTCTCTGTCTGTCTGCATGCCTGCCTGCCTTTCTGCCTATCTGTCTTCCTGTTTGTCTGCCTACCTGTCTGTCTGCCTGTGTGTCTGCCTGCCTTTCTGCCTGTCTGTGTGTCTGCCTGCTTGCCTTTCTGTCTGCCTTCCTGCCTGCCTGTCTGTGTGTCCTGGGGGGATATTTTGTGTTGACTGTGTATTTACGGAGCTTTTAACTCAATATACAAGCCAGATCCCCACAGTAACCAGCGCTTTCATTCCAGTGCACATCACCATGGCAACATAGGTGTTCCTTTTTCGGTCTTTCTTTGCTTTATAAAAAATAATTTTAAGACAGAACCAAGAATTCTGTTTGAAAGGCCATCAAACAGAGACATTTCCCAAAATACAAACAATCCTTTTAGACACACAGTGCACGCACGCACGCACACACACACACACACACACACACACACACACACACACACACACACACACACACACACACAGTGCACGCACACACACAAACACACACACACACACACACACACACAAGCCTGACCTTGTTAGAAGCACTCTGTGTATGGAAATGAGAACAAGAGAGTCAGACCTGTGTGCGACATACAGTATACCATCACCCTGTTCTGAATACCTATGGGATTATCTAGTCTAGAACAGGGCATCCCCTTGGGAGCCTTTTCATAGGTCATATATGACACCACTAGTCCCGAGAGTGTCTTGGGAACACACACACACACACACTACACACACAAACAGACACTCATGCTATATTAAAAATCCACATGACTGAGTCAGAACCATTAAACACTCTGAGGAACATCATGGCTATGGAGCTGAAAGGGTGTGTATGTTTGTCTCTCCTGTGTACAAAGGTTATATATATCTGACCAGTGTGCAAACTGTACAGCTGCATCTCTCTCCATCCCCCCAGCTCAAATCCAAGAAATGCTTGGAACTGTAATCATTTTTCAAGGGGATGACCTTTCAGACCCCAGCAGCCAAATTATTTGTGCCCCCCATGTCAAAGTCACTTTTTTTTAAACTGTATGTGTGTGTGTGCAAAAGTAATTTGATGATTGGGGTGCAGGAGAGTCAACAGCGACGGCAGAAGCAATGCATCTGTTCCATGTTAAATGAGTAGCTTCACAGCTGTGTGTACATGTGTGAACTGTGTGTGTGTGTGTGGACTGGGAACAGTATGTAGTGTGTGTGTGTGTCTGTGTTTGTGTATACTGTCCAAAGTGTTGTATCCCCATCTGCAGGTACACCTCCCGTCTGGCCTGCATCTGGAGCCCACACAGCCACACAGGGGCCGCCATGGAGGCCCAGTTTCACCCTGACTGCACACATTTCAGGGGCCCCCTGTACAACTGCAGACAAGGCCTCTCACTGCAGAAACCCTGCTGTATATGTTTCCATTCAGTGGGAAGGGGCACAGGAATAAAATGAAAATGCAAAGTATTATGCTTGTGGAATATATCCTACTGGTATCACAGTGGACTGTGGGCAATCTAGATTTGTGGGATAGATTGTTGTTTCCTTTCCCGTGAAATGTGTGTTTGCAGGAGGGGAGGGGGGTGACAGTGAGCTGTGGTATATTGATGGTGGTTGTTAGTGCAACAGTTATAGTAGTAAGATTTGGTTCAACTCTACCAGTTTAGAGCTTGTGCTGATGTTATCGAACTGTGAGGGAGACAAGGGTCTCGATTAACACCCTTACAGCCCTTTCCTTTCTATAGGACCCAAGAGTGTTACTATGGTGCACTGCTCTCAGCCTCTGAAGAGCACACTAAAGAGCACTCGATAAACCCTTCAATCAAAGTGCAATACAATGTCCTATAGATGCGTTTGGAACCATAGCACTCCTCCAGACTACTGCAGCATACTCTTGGTGTGACTGTAATGGCCTTTATTGTGGGCTCTTTGCCTGAAACCTGGAGAATCCTCCAGCTCCATTCACACCCCCGTGCTCTGAAGTAGCCGAGCTAATCAGCTTCGCGCCCCAATTAATTAGCGATTTGTCCAGATGAGGGGAGTTTTTGTGAGGTGGGGGGATAAAGCCGACAAATCGTCTGCTCTAATTAAGAGAATTTAATTTCTCACAGGCTTTCACAGCCAGCTAGACCTTGATGATGACGCTTGTTTTGGGGGGTGGAGGAGGCATGGACAATATCCCTCTGGGTGTTATGGGGAGTGTAAAGGCATGGTGTGTTAAAGACATGGGGTGTGAGATCTTGCCGAAGCCTATCTCTTTAGCAATGTGTTTTACTGTCAAGTTTAACGGTTGCATAAAGCTTATAAAGTTGAGAACTTTTGCTGTGAGTGCTTAGGTGCTTTTATTGGGTTTGGAAAAAATGAAGTAAAAGCACTTCTGTTCTAACTTCCGTCAGTGCAGCTGTACAGAAGACACGCATGAAACATACTTATCCTGCTGCGTACAGTTCAGAATCATGAATTCTGCAGGGACATATGACATGCAATCATACTATACAAAACAATCCCACATTATACACAGGGACACACACAAGACAGACATATTTACTAGAGACTAAAAGAGTCATTGATCACAGAGCTTCCTCTGAGAGGCCGCTGGTCATGACTTTGTGTAGTTATCCTGTCATTATGGTGGAGGTATGATCATGTTGAGTGTCCCTGCTGCAGGAACATGGAGGCTAATGCTTCCTCTGGCTAATAGCTCTTTCATTATCGCTCATTATCTCCTGTCTAGAGACAAATTGATTCAATAAGCTGCCCTGCTCTTTCTGCCTGTCTGTGTGTCTGTGTGTCTGTCTGTGTGTCTGTGTTTGTCTGTCTGTCTATCCATTTGCTGCCTGTCAGCATACTGCCTGTCTGTATCATATATCTGCATGCTAGCCCTTCCTGCCTGTCTGTCTGTCTGTCTGTCTGCCCTGTCTATTTGACTTAAAGCTCCCCCCTCTCTTCTGTAGAGTTGAATAAGATCTTTGTTTCTTCCAAGAAATATGAATATAAATGTATTTATACTGCAAATAGGATGTGTGAATTGTGTGTTGTCTATGTTTCTAGAGGAGTGTGGAGAGGGATGTATTTATGGAAGCTATCAAACCAAATGACACTTATCATCTCTTTGAGACTATGATAATGTGTTTGTACTGCATATGTATGTATGCGTGCATTTGTATGTCTGTTTATGTGTGCATGTCTGCAGCCCTTCTGTCTACATTGTGTGCATTTGTGCCTTTGTGTGTGTTTGTGCTTTTGTGGGTGTGTATGTGTGTGTTTGTGTTAATTAAGGCCCAAACATGTGCATCTGTATCTGTGACACACATCGGTAGCGCAGGCTGCTGTAACCATAATAGAGTCTACATTCCAATTTCCCAGCCTGCCCCTGCTTCTAACGCGGGGTCAAGCCTCTGACGCTAATTTGTTTGCCTGCCTAACTCAACACTCGACGGTACACAAAGAGTGAGCCTGCAAGTGGTGAGGCGTGAGGTGGCTGGGAAGGGAGGATGGATCGGAGAGTGACCACTCCAGATAGTCACACGCACACACCGGCCTTTCACACACTGAGTTTGAATGTGTGATTTTGTCAGGAAGGGACAGAGGATTTGGTGGGATGTAGTCTGGGTAGAGTACTAGTGCTTGGAGGTCCCCCTCCATCCAGATTAATTGGTTGAGTAGAATGTGTTGGCTGTGGAACGAGCAAGACATGCGGAGCTGCATATTAAACATGTGCTATAGAAATCCACTGATGAAAAACAACTCATGCTTTTAAATACTCACAGCCAATACTAACATCTTCTAAATCGAATAAAGTAATTCATGACATCTTGGATACTGGGAAGTACTTCTGAATCTGGTATTCTTGCTATCCGCATAAATCCATGAAAAACTGTCTTCAGAAACACTCGAAAAAAAAGACACTGCACCTTTTGATGGCCCAGTTGCCACAGCAACCATGATGTCCGGTCAGCGCAACTTGTTACATTTTGCAAGGCTCACAACAAAGCCTGAGCCGTGCTTGTGAGATTAACACAACAGCAGATGCCGTAAAATAAAAAGTCAGTCCTTTAGCAGCCTTATGTAGGACAACTTCAAGTGCATTCAAGTGAGTAGGTAAACACTAGTGGCAGAAGTGGAAAAAAGGAGTCTGTTGGCAAAAACTCAGGGTTGGTGTATTAGTAGACAAATGACTGCAGGTATGAGATTTTATAGTATGAAATATGATTGTATGAAAAATAACAGTAATACAGGATAGGTCTTACTCCCTCATTTTCACTTCTATCATTTTCTCCTTCCTATTTCTCTTTCTCCCTCTACATCATTCCTCCCTCTATCTTGCACCTCTCAGTTTTGCCAGCATGTTCACACAACCTGGTCAGCAGTTTGGAGTCAAACAACATCACACTGACACTGACTGTTAAATAAAAACCATGAGACACATTCCTGCGATGACATGGCTGGGAGTGATGAAGCAGTTGTAGTCTGCAAGCTTACCCACCTCTCTGTCACCTTCCTTTCTCTCTCCTTCTCTTTCACTTTCCTCTCTTTCCTCTCTTTCCCTCTCTCTCCTTGTCACCTCTCCACCCCCCCCCCCCCGTGACTGACAATCACATACATCGTCTCTATGTGTTGTTGATGAGGGACCCTATCTAGACATTTTTAAAAGACAGCTTAAAACCTACCTTTTTACCGAAGCATTTAAGTAATTTTATCTCAAAAGGGTTTTCCTACTTTTTAAAGTTGTTTTCTCTCTTGAACAGAGATCTTATTGGGATTTTTATTTTTGTTTGAATTGTTTATCACTTGTATTATTGTTTTTATTGATTTTATGTAAAGCACCTTGAGCTACAATTCTTGTATGAAATGTGCTATATAAATAAAGTCTTACTTACTTACTTACTTACTATGTATCTGCTAATAAATCACACTGTAGATCAATGCTGGACTGAGATCCTCCCCAACAGCACACACTTGCATACACATGTAAATACACACACTGACAGATTCATCTGTCTGTCTGCGTTACCAATCCGTCATTCAGTCTGATCCAGCCCTCCAGTCTCCTTCCCCTTCTCTGTACTGCCTCAGTTAGCCCTGCTCCAATGTCACGACAAACACAACCAGAAAAGGACTGGCACTGTAAGTATTTGGTTTAAGCTTTTTATCTTCCCTATCCTCTTCTCCCATCTCCTCTCCACTCTTATTTTCACCAAAATCTATTTCCCAAGAGAATCACACACACCTGGGGCTCAGAAATACAGGAGACTTTCAAAATGCTTTCCAGGAGTATCTGGAAGTGTCTAGATTTTTTGTCTGTTTATAAATAATTGATAAGTTGAGCTGGTGCAGCTGTAGAACTTTTTGGACTTCTTCCTGGCACTGTATTTTCCTCTGCAGGCTGCAGTAGTGTTATGCTCTGCTACTCCATTAAAAGGTCTGTAGATATTAAAATGATGAATATGTCCACACCAAACCACCATTCACCTAGACTTTTCTTTTCCAGCTCTCTTGCTCGCTCTCTCTCCGTCTCTTTCTCTCCATCCCTTTGGCTCTCTTCACAGTTGTGAAATGTCCTATTCAGGATGGTGCTCTATGGTGCTCTACCTCTCCGTCTGATGGAGGCATGGTGTGAGTGTGTGTGTGTTTGTGTGTGTGCATGCATATACTGCATATTCTGTATATTTATATACACAGTTAGCTGTATATACAGTATATAAGTGTGTGTGTGGGTGAGGGGAGGGAAGGGGCTGGTTTTCACTGTAAGAGAGAGAGAGAGAGGCGAGAGTGGGTGTGTGAGAGAGGAGGGAGATGTGTGTGTACGTGTGTGTGTTTGAAAGTGTGAGTTTTTGCATATATGTGAGGACAACTTTGAGAGTGCAGAAGGGGGAAAGAGCCATGGCAGTGTGAATGGTAGAACCCCCCCAGCTGCCTTCTCCACACCATTCACAGCCTGATCCATTTTCCTCAGTGAACAATAGCCAGCCCGGTTTCTTCATTTCACAGCTGGTCTACTGCTTCCACAGCAGGAACACCACAGCAGCCAACTCCCCTCACGGCCCCAAAGTCACTCTGCATCGCACACTGAGTAGAGACAGACAGAGAAACTCAAACCTTGCTACTCTGCATTTTCTCAAAAAAGCAATAATCCAATCATTCCTGGTTAGACCCAGAGCTCAGCAGACACCTTGATCAAATAATATCCCAAGGACCACATGGAAATGTTGCTATTAATATGTATGACAAATAAATGTGTGTATTTGTTAGTATAATGAGAGTTCCCTGTCAGTTTAGCTGGCAAAAGAGGATTTCAATATACAAAGGCTATCATTTTACATTAATTCGAATAGACTGTGTAGTAAATTAGTTAGGCTCGTACTGACTAGAGATATGCTAATAGCAGAATTTGAATGTACTTTTGAACGGTCTTAAAATCAAAGGGAGATGTGTCCCTGACCTCCCACACTGTCTGGCAGCAGTTCAACGATAGGTCCGCTTGAGTTTCTTAATTGGACACCAGTTGACGTCCTAATTGGATGTCTACATCGCCCTTGTAACAAAAAGGAGCGGAACTCTGACCAAGTCCCTTGCCGATGCCACCATGGCACGATTATCAACAATAGAGAATGGGGGGGGGGGGGGCAACAACTCATATGTGGTAATTCAACAACATAAAATCTCGTCACGCTTTAGCAAATGAAAATAAAGCAGTCTTGGCATATTCGAGCAACCACACACGCAAGTACTTAATGATCCACATTTAAACTGAGATTTATGAAAGAATCTGAAAAGGCCATTAGCTGTGGCTTTGATTTATTTATCATAGACGCAGCCGCACAATAAATATGGAAATAGCTTGTGCCCTTTATGGATGGGAGCGCTGGGTCTTGTAACTCGCCATCAGAGCAGAATCCGATTATTATGTGTGTAGAAATTATCGATACAGTTCTCCTCTACTGCTTGTCTAGGTCATATAATGATGATGGCGGTTTGACGAACATAAACATAATAAGGGAGGAGGAGGCATGCTGGCTGTCATTCACCTCTCAGCATCAGCGCATTATGTATGCCTTTGGAGCCGGTGAATTGATAATGATGTTTTCCTCTGTCCGATCACCCAGATAGGATTCATGAATCTTGCAGGACCTGAGTTGAAGGTAAAAGATAAAATATGTTCATACATTCATTGGATTATTTAATCGATAGTTAGAAGATAAATAGATAGATACATAGAAACATAGACCTTAGACCATTGAAACAAATTATTCTATTATTCTTTTGTCAAATATGCTCACTCACAGCAGATCCTAGTTTATTATAGCATTGATAATTCTTTAGAGAGAACTCCATTTTGGATAGCCATGGTTCTAAATTAAAACCTTAAGAACATTTTTAATTTTTGTTTGGATTGATTTTCCCTCCATTCCACAGCTTTGCTTCAGCACCATGGACAGCTCACTGACTCTGTTGTCAAGGTCTTGTTCTTGGTACTGAACTAGACGTCTGTGTAACGGGCTTCAAATCTAAAAAATACAATTTAAGTTAACCTACTCCCAATCAGTTCTGATTTAAAACCCTTTTTACAAGGATAGATCTATTTTCAAAATGAATTGTGCAGATCAACCCACAGCAGATGATGTAACTTCGGCGCGTCCATGAGGGACATTGTCATTCCAGGCAAATGTTGACATTCACTGTCACCAATCACTATGTTCACACACTAATGCTGGCTGTCAAGCTTAGCTCAGTTTCTTTTTTCCAAGTCTTTGATACCACAATAGTTTTAAAGTTTGAAAGGTAGGTTTTTTTTCATAATAGGATGGAAGTCAGCGAGATGATGATGAAAGTTTTCACACAGGTTGAGTGATGATTAAAACTTAAGGTTCAAAGCAGCAAACTTTCCAAGAAAGCTCATGTGACTTTGAGAAATGTCTTCTCTCTCTCTCTCTCTCTCTCTCTCTCTCTCTCTCTCTCTCTCTCTCTCTCTCTCTCTCTCTCTCTCTCTCTCTCTCTCTCTCTCTCTCTCTCTCTCTCTCTCTCTCTCTCTCTAACACACACACACACACGCACACACGCACACACGCACGCACGCACGCACACACACGCACACACACCAGTGGGATGTAAATCAATGCGAGAAAAGGTGCTGTGAAAAGCTGTGGCTAACAAGGAAATGTGAAAGATTCCATCTGCCAGAAACTCCCAGGTCCCTTCTAGGAGGTGGAACAGTATGGTGGCTCCCTGGTAGCTCACTGCTGGTAAGAGCTGTACTAATAAGGCTAACGCAGGGGCCTCGGTTTGACTGAGGCCCTTTCCTGCACATCTTCCCTCCTCTCTCTCTCCCTGTCAATACATTTTGCAGCTTTTTTTTAAAGCTGCAAAATATAGAAATAAAAGTATACAAAATATGGCTGAAGTTGTGTGTATCTTCGTGTCTGGTAGTTGTATATAAAACCAACTAAAGAGAGTTTCAATTCACGTAGTCCTTCAATAAATGTGTCTCGGGTTGAGATGGTAAATTCACGTCTCAGCAGGACAACACAGATGCAGATGGGGATCACATTGTATCCTCGGTGGCTTGGAGAGGTGTTTCAGTGAGTGAAACACAAGAACTGATTCAGATCCTGCAAGATATTCCAGACATTCAGCAGAAACACTCGCCGCTGAAGATCACAACACGATACAACCCAATAATTGTCACAAACTGCAATGGCATCACTGAGACCGGAGTCGACCAAACACGTGTGATGCAACCACGTGCAAGCAGACAGCTGGTATGGGTACGTATGGTATGTTACTGTCAGCCTCCTGGTACACTCTGCAGCACAGCAAGTCCCCCAGTGGGTAAGCAGACTTCAATCATTGGTCTCCATTAAGGCTGGGGGCTTTGATCAGGCACAGCTGACATCGCTCTCCACTGAGGTCATCTGCATGGTAAAGAATGTATGATGACTGAGTTCAATAATACAGAAGGCAACTTTTTTTTTTGCAATCTCATTAGTAGTAAACTTCAATGTCTTTAATTACCGAGGCATGCTACAGTATAATACACTAGAGGTACTACATGCTGTACTTTGGACACTTCAATACTTCCTTAGTGTATGGACACTCAATACGTAACTTTCAAGTTCTTGACTGTGTTACGGGTAAAGTGAAAAAACGATTGATTGACAAAGATTATAGCTACCTATAGGAGGAGGTTGTACGTTTTTATATGTGTGTCCTCAAGCCTAAATTACCATTTCAGGAATGCGTGATTGACTTTCCTAAATACTGTATACACATTTTGTATCCCATGGTGCTTTATGGCTGCCAGGGGGTGTACAACTGAAAGACTTGGTCCCTTTATGGGCTTTAAATAAACATATCTGTTTATACATACTGTAGGCGATGCAGATAGATGGGAATGGTATGACTTGCAGCGCAGCATGAACAAGACACTCATTTCCCCAACCTCTCTCTGTCTCTCACTAAATTACAGGTATTGTTTGCGTTTGCTTTTGGTTGGCTATTGCATTTCCCCCATAGGCAAAGCAACTTGAGCAGAAAGACAAACAGTGCTTTTTGCTGGTGATTTCTGCCTGTTGAATAACTGTGACTAATTTACAGCATATGAATGGTTTATGTTTGGCCTCAAGGGACTCTTTACTCAATATTCAAACATGAGAGTCCTTAAGATATTATGTAAGCCCAGTGGTTTCATGTTCCGCTCTCCATCATTCTGTTATTTGTGCCACGTTAACCCAACAACCCTTATAAGTACTACACTGGTCGTCCAGCATGCAGACTTAACACACACAGCACAACTGCTCACCAATACTTACCACAGACAGGCACGTGCCTAGCTGTGTGCGAACAGGGTGTCTAATGCAATCCAAGTACGTCCTGTACCTTCCAGCGTCTTCTCCAGATGACAACTCGTGATCAGATTCATCTGACTGAGTTCAACCCTGTTGGATGCACACATATAGCACCATCTGGGTTCACGTTATGTAACGTTCATATGTACAACGCTGGCTAGCTGGGCTTCTATGTCTGTCTTTAATGCTCCAGGAAGGCCGTTTGGTCCCTGTGGACCATGATGTTCGGGCTCCGCTGTGGATTGACACTACTGGCACAATTACACACAGAATTTATATCACCCTGCTGAGAGCCCCCGTGTGTGCGTGTGTGTGCGCTGGCATGAATGCTTCCAAGAATGTGTGTGTAAAGCACATTTTAACAGTAAAATCTGGAGATAATCCTCCCTCTGTTAACCACTCCTTTGTCGTTTGGGATGAAAAAGTCATTTACCCTCCCGGACAGACAGCCACACAGGGACGATGTGGATTGATTTTATACCGAGCAGACGGCCATTCAGACGGCCATTCAAACGGCCTTTTGTTACACACATCTACCAGCTCGGTTGTTTATGAGCTAGTCTCACAAGCCTCATATCTACTTTATAGTCACATAGATCTCACACACATGTGAGTGATGAGTCATTTACAAACTTTATCAGTGGCATCAGTGATGAAGCGCTCTGGTGAGAAAGTGTTAAAAGCGTTATCGTGTGTGTGTGTGTATGTGACTTATGTGCTGGTACATTTGTGTTCCAATGTGTAATAGCCTACATGACTGTAGTATTTTGGTCAAAGTACTGTACAGTGACTAGAAATATAGTTTGTATTATGGTGTGCCACTCTGCATACAATTCTTGAGAGGATTCATCAATGTAGTTGTTGTTTTCACAGTCCAGAGCCAAACTGCTTGTAATTCGTTAATTTGTTTAAGAAGCAGTGTACTGAAAAATAAAATAATCATCTGTCACTTTGCAGCTACAACAGTTACGATGCAAAGCCGGAACGCTCGAGAAGATTTACGGCCATTTATAGAGTAACAGCATGTAAAGTGCATAAAGAGCTGGAATATTGCCACTAATAACGAAAGGCGTAATCCTGTCCTTATTAGCCATCATGTGTTAGACGGAAACAGTGTGGAAAGAAGCGCGATAATCCTCTATTTTACTCCTTCTGAGTGATGTCGGCATAATTTGGCAGAGCTACATCATGAATCTGTGACGAGCTGCAGATTACACCGGCTCAGTGCGATCAAACTGAGGGCAAGCATAGCAACTGGAGAGAGTTGTGTTAATAACATTGTTATAAAAATGTTCATTAGGTTTTTTTAATCAGTTAATCAATCGACACGTGTAAGTTTGGGTGAAGTGCTTTCCGTATATATCCATCGGACAATATTTATCCTAAACTCTGAACTAGACACGGACCTGAGGCCATACTGCTGATCTGGGCGCCCAGATCAGCAGTATGGCCTCAGGTCCGTGTCCCTCAGGTCCCTTAGGTCCGTGGACTCTTCATCCATACACGTCATACATTGTATCCCACAACAAGTAATGAGAGTTTGTGAGACTAGTTGTGGAGGACTACACAACTCTCTGTCCTTTAAGTCTCCCCATCAACCACTACTGCCAGAGTACTGGAACCTGGCCCAGACTCCACAGGGAGCACTGCTGTGTGCGCGCACGTGCGTCTGTGCTGTGAAACAAGGAACGATAACGACGGTAATGATATCGCATAATGATGCTGATTTGTTTCCAACTCCCCATGGGACCTAACAGCCAAGGTAGCGGCCAACGGGAACAATGAGTGAAGCAAAACGTGTTAAAAATTACGCGGCAATGGACATCCTTAAATGACACTGCTACTTTAACTACCATTTGATTTCTCTCTTATATAACCGCTTCAATTAAGTGCTCGTCTCTGTTCCCTTAATATCGGGTTAGTTGGTCTATCTGATTGAGTGTTTAAACTAGGGAGCAGACGGGCAGGGAGAGAGTAGTATTTTGGAGCTCATTATCATGGAGTCCCAACTTCACCCCCCAGGCTACCATAAATCCTATTAAAACAGGTCGGGAGAGGAATTTGAGTTTTACATCCTCGTTCGAGATTTGACTCCTGAAAATATGTCTCCAACTGTGTATGTGTATCAGCTGCGACGCTACTGGCATATAAATGTATGTTCTGACCAGTCTTGGTCCTCAATATTTATTTGTCCCCCCCCTTTCTCTGAGACAGCATTGTTTTAGTTATGGCTTTGTGTCTGGGCCTAAAGGCTGTAGTAGATTCCATTACATAACTACAGTATATTACTATTATTACATGCCCATTGCATTATTATTAGAGCACATTACAAGCTTATCCTAACATCTGGGTTAATTGAATTCAGTAGTTAGACTGCAGTAAACTTTTTTGTTTTATCTTCCTCTCTTCCTCTCTGCACCTGAAGAAATGTATCTGTTTTGTCTTTCTATGAGTTACAACTTTAAATTGGATGTTAAAATATTCTGCAGAAGAGGAGGCAGACTGCATGTGTGAGATTGCTCTGTATTACCACGGCAACATTGTACAGCCTTTGGCATACATTTAATAAGTCGGCGCTCCAATGCCACACAGAGGAGTATTAGCCCCTACCCATTATAGTGCCCTTGAAATAATGTACTGGGGTGGTTATCTGCTTAAAGATAAATGTGCATGTGAGATACATTTGCGGTTTGTTTCCTGCCTGTAACTTAGAGAGGGGTAAACAGAGGAAAAAAGAGAAAGAGAGAGAGTGAGGGAACCTCACATTGTTGCACAGATGTCTAATATACAGCTTCAGGGTGATTGGTGATGTGTGTGTGCGCGCGCGTTTGCTCCTGCGTGTATGTGTGTGTAGATGCATGCGTTTCGAATTGTCTTCTCCATTAAGCGCTGAGTCTCAGTGGGATGACTCTTGATTATCTCTTTATCTCCCGGATGAGCCTCCGCTTTAGACACACACACACACACACACACATATGAACATGCACGCATGCACATATCGGTGTGTCGAAAAAGAGAAGGGGCTGTACATTTAGCCTATGGACCTATTAACCCTTGAGAAGTCACAGTTAAAGGAGTGGGCTGCCCTGAGTGTCTGATCCTGGGGGTTTAGGGGGAAGAGGGCCCCCTCTGTAGTCTGCCCTCCATCACATATCTACATCTCCCAGGGCTTAGTGGAGATAACAGGTCTTACCTGGCATTTAAATTTCCAAAGACTCACTCTGAATTTCAATTAAGATGAAGATCTAATTTCCTTGTGAACACAGCCTGATGTGGAGAGAGAGAGAGAGAGATAGTGAGAAAAAGTGAGTGAGAGAGATAGTGGGTGAGTGAGATGCTAAACAAATACAGCACCCAGGGGATTTTCTGAAAGTTTCCATCGAGTCCTAAGCTTTGTTCTTATGAGTACTTTTCCTCTGTCTCTTGAGCTAGGTGGGGTCTATTAAGTTATTGGATGGCACACCCTGGAGCTTAAATCCATCTCTACAGACATAACATACAATCTCTCTCTTTCTCTCATTTCCTGAAAAACACTTACACTTGGATGATATAGACTCAAAAGACACATAGACATGTCTATTCGAAGTGTCAAGTGTCAAGTTAAAGATCTTTGGCCTTAAACAAAACTTTCATTATAAATCTGGTGATTAAATTATTAATTACTGTATTGCCGGAAAGGAGCCCTTCAACAGAACCATTGGTTTGCTCCAACCACATTCAGAGGAAACGCTCAACTTAATTATTGCTTGGTTTAATCAATTACCACACTGTAAGGGTTCAAAATCTTTTGAAACAACTGAAATTATTTTAAGACCCATATCCATATAGCAGGTGTTACACGTAATCTGAAAGACGTCTAGAAGATTTGAAGATAAAAAATACACAGTACAACAGTACAGTTCATTAAACATTAGAGGACATTTTCTTCTCAGACATAATAAATGTATTACCAGACCTCATAACACTATAGTTGGGTGGGATAGATGTATTTTACCCAGTACAAGGAACCAATGGATCTGTCCTATAAGAGACATCTGTGAGACAAATCAAATATAACTTTGTCACTTTCAAATACTTTCAAGTAATTGGGTGTGCTCAAGCCTTCGGCGAGAGCACAACCTTTGTTCTCTCACATATATATTTATTATTATTATTTATTTTTGCCCCCCTAAATCTTTGTCAATATTTGGCCTACATAGACAACCTAGGTGTCAAAAGTTTCGTCTTGGTAGCGATTGAGTTGCTTGTATTTTTATTTACGTTCCGTTGCATGGTTTAGGCTGAAGTTAAGTTTTTGTGGCGAAAAGTGAAGCTAACGGTGGCTAATTTGCTAGCCACAGTCACTGACGTTACTAACGTCACTACGTCACTAACGTCACGAAAACACGCGTGACTACCTGTAGCAGAACATTCGTTTCGCATCTGTTAACTTGGGGGATAGCTAGGCTAACTATAGCTTTACTGCAAGGCAGCTGCAGAAACGCCACAAGCAAAGAGGCCAGGGTGATAACTATTTACTAATTGGGTGTGCTTTGCCTTCGGCAAGGGCACAACCTTTGTTCTCTCACATATATATTATTATTATTTCTTTTTGCCCCCCTAAAACTCAGTCAATATTTGGCCTACATAGACAACCTAGGTGTCAAAAGTTTCGTCTTGGTAGCGATTGAGTTGCTTCTATTGGGATTTACGTTCCGTTGCATGGTTTAAGTGGAAATTATGTTTTTGTGGCGAAAAGTGAAGCTAACGGTGGCTAGCCACAGTCAATGACGCTACTTACGTCACTAACGTCACGAAAACTCGCGTGACTACCTCTAGCAGAACATTAGTTTAGCAGCTCGTTAACTTCTGGGAGATAGCTAAGCTAACTGCTTTACTGCAAGGGAGCTGCAGAAACGCCACAAGCAAAGAGGCCAGGGTGATAACTATTTACTAATTTTACTTTGTGATATGACACACAATTGTGACGTGTAATGTACAATATAAGCTGATTTTATTAAGGAAATACATCTACTTTCGGAAACAGTAGTCTACTATTATATGTCACTGAAGTATTAGCATCATGACATTAGCCTCTGTTGGCCGGGCAACACATACTACAGTAGTCTATGATGCATCTGTTTTCAATCGTTAAAATAAACATTCCTCACAAATACATTTTCGTTGTAGGATTTATTATGACATTACATTACAAGTAAACGATTTGTGGGTGAAATTATCATTACCTGTGGTTTCAAACCAGTGTTGCTCACTGCAACGCTGTAGCCTACGCGAGACACTACAAAAACATCTACACAGCTGTAGGAAGTCAAACGGCGACAGAACATGTTCGGCACTCCCCTTACTTAAATCAAAAGTATATCTAACTACTAACCTTAACTTCATTGCCACAGCCTAAACTTTGTCAATCTGTTCATGAAAATAATTAATTTCAGGCTAAACCGTACAACGGAACGTTAAATCGAATTCAACCAACGCAATCGCTACCAAGACGAACACAGCAGTAGTGTACTGTACTGTACAATTTACCGGGGCAGCTTCTCCACACAGGGCTATATCGCACTTGGCGTTGTTACTGACAATGATCGCTACCAGTGAGCTTTTTATGAAAGCGATTTTCCACTAAATAAATGTCAAGCTTATTTACGTTTTTGGGGGCATATTTTCAGTTAGCAGATGGTACTGTTTGAATCGCGATTCCATCTTCTACTGCCGGTAACGTCGTAGAATAATCTTCAAAGGGGGTTCTTTATTCATGAATGAATGCAATATGAGTAGGCTAAATGCCTTAAAATATCACTAGAAGAGAAAAACTTAAAAGGACGTTTAAGTCATAGAGATTAGGTCAATTTTTACACCGGTCTGCCAAATGTATTTGTTTTGATTCAACGATGAGGCTGCCTCTTGCAGGGGAAATGAGAAGACATCTATTTCATTCTACACTTCACTCGTATTTTCAGTTGTAAATGAGCAGCAAAAAAAATCTTTTAAATCTATGTAATCTTTATGAATAATAAGTATGCATTTTTATATAAAATATACAGAAATATCAGTTGTAAAAATGTCATCCAAAAACGGACCCCTGTGCAACCGACGCAAGCAAGCACACCCTACAATTTCCCCAGAAATTGTACCCTCTCTAGTTTTACTTTGTGATGTGAAACACAATTGTGAAATGTACAATATTAGGTGATATTATTAACCTTTTAAGGAGTGAGTTCTAAATATTACCGACGCTTCCACCAGTTATTTTTCCAAAACGGAAGCTAGCTAGTTTTAGTTAGCTTCCGTTACCTAGCATAATACTCGTAGCAATGCTACTACCTGCTAGTGTTACTTGTTAGCCTCCTAATTGTAAATTTTGAAGCCATACTATAGCGTTTGTCATATAGTTTTTGTCTATCAGAAAATAGTCGGTTGGAATGTTCAGAATCACACGTGTGACGGTATTCTGTGGGGCCTGCTTTCGAACGATCACATATGTGTGACGCTACTCCTTAACGGGTTAAGGAAGTAGGTCCACATCTACTTTCGGAAACGGTAGTCTACTATTTCACTGAAGCATTAGCATGACATTAGCCTCTGTTGCCCGGGCAACACACACTACAGTGGTCTATGATGCATCTGTTTTCAATCGTTAAAATAAAAATTTCTCACAAATACATTTTTGTTGTAGTATTTATTATGACATTACAAGTAAACGATTTGTTGGTGAAATTATCATTACCTGTGGTTTCAAACCAGTGTTGCTCACTGCAACGCTGTAGCCTACGCGAGACACACTACAAAAACATCTACACAGCTGTAGGAAGTCAAACGGCGACAGAACATGTTCGGCACTCCCCTTACTTAAATCAAAAGTCTTTCAATAGGTGAAACTATCTGACTACTAACTTGAACTTCATTGCCACAGCCTAAACTTTGTCAATCTGTTCATGAAAATAATTAATTTCAGCCTAAACCGTACAACGGAACGTTAAATCGAATTCAACCAACGCAATCGCTACCAAGACGAACACAGCAGTAGTCTAGTACTGTACTGTACAGTAGTAGTAGAATTTACCGGGGAAGCTTCTCCACACAGGGCTATATCGCATTTTTCGTTGTTACTGACAATGATCGCTACCAGTGACCTTTTTATGAATGAGCGATTTTCCACTAAATAAATGTCAAGCTTATTTTGGGGGCATATTCAGTTAGCAGATGGTACTGTTTGAATAGCGATTCCATCTTCTACTGCCGGGTAACGTCGTAGAATAATCTTTAAAGGGGGTTCTTTATTCATGAATGAATGCAATGAGTAGGCTACATGCCTGAAAATATCACGAGAAGGGAAAAACTTAAAATGACGTTTAAGTCATAGAGATTAGGTCAATTTTTACACCGGTCTGCCAAATGTATTCGTTTTGATTCAACGATGAGGCTGCCTCTTGCAGGGGAAATTAGAAGACATCTATTTCATTCTACACTTCACTCGTATTTTCAGTTGTAAATGAGCAGCAAAAAAAAAAAAAAATCCTTTAAATCTATTTAACCCTTGTGTTATCTTCGGGTCATTCTGACCCATCAGTCATTGTGACCCACCGTCGTATTGCGACATCTTTACCGCATACAAAAACAAAGTGAAGCATTTTCTTTTAACCGTTGGGCTGTCTCAGACCCCCCACATTGCAAATGTTAAAATAAAATTATTTTTATTTGTTTTTGTATTGGGTAAAATTGGGTAAACACAACGATGGTTCATTATGAACCTTTGGGTCATGTGACCCGAAGGCAGCACGAGGGTTAATCTTTATAAATAATAAGTATGCATTTTCATATAAAATATACAGAAATCAGTTGTAAAAATGTCATTCAAAAACGGACCCCTGTGCAACCGACGCAAGCAAGCACACCCTACAATTTCCCCAGAAATTGTACCCTCTCTAGTTAATCTATACATTTGACTCAGATCTATGAGCTACACATTGGATATATTGCACAGTATTATAATCAGGCGAGAAAGTAAATATGTTTCCTCCTCCAAGAGAGAAATAGATTGTATTAAACCATCAGAGGACAGCTTCTGTTGAACAGAGCGAGGGTGTTCTGGCAGCTTCTGTGTCTGAGATATATGATTGCACCTGACTCAATAGAATCTGCTGAGTAACTTTGTTTGTGGGATTTACTGTATATCGTAAAACGACGCCCACGCAAAGAAGCATTGGATATAAACAACACTGACATGTGGGAAAAATGAAACACATTGCTGATAGCTCCATTACTACCACAAAATTGTTCGTCTCTCTCCCTCTATCCTCTCTCTCTCTCTCTCTCTCTCTCTCTCTCTCTCTCTCTCTCTCTCTCTCTCTTTTCTCACTCACACACTCTCTCTTTCTTTATCTCCGTTCCTTGTATATATTTCATTACTTCCTTTTTTGCTCTTTCTCTTTTGTATTTCTTTCGATCTTTCTCTGCCCCCCCCCCCTTACTACCTACAGTTGTTGCCTTGGAAACAATACAAGAGAAATCTTCGCAGGCGGCACAAGTTCTGTCACCTTGGCAACGGCTGCCTTTCATCCAGGCATTGTTGGGTCTTGCCTTCCTTCTGGCTTACAAACCCATAAGACTGACCACCAGTTCTACACCAGCTCTAACCCCACACACTGACCAACACTACACCAGATCTAACTTTACACTCTGACCAGCATTACCTTGAAACTAAGACGGACCTATGACTTTGTGTTCACATAATGACAACGGCCTTTTCAGAACTTAACTGTCTTAACACATCCTTTACTTTCGATCCTAAGTAGCTTGTTTGCCAGACTCCTGCATGTCTCCCTCCTGGAGAATGAAGAATGACATGAAGAATAATGTGCGTGGCAAGGGTGCGCAGTGTGGCCATGAGTGTCTCCTCATACGTGTCGAGTGCCGGGCGCTCCCTGACAGGGTTAGCCCAGCGGGCACCTGGGTAGCCTTGTCTGGAGAGCCTGAATAAATGCTTCTGTCACCGTAGTGTGTGTGTGTGTGTGTGTGTGTGTGAGAGAGAGAGAGAGAGAGAGAGAGAGAGAGAGAGAGAAAGAGAGAGAGAGAGAGAGAGAGAGAGAGAGAGAGAGAGAGAGAGAGAGAGAGAGAGAGAGAGAGAGAGAGAGAGAGAGAGAGAGAGAGAGAGAGAGAGAGTAAGTAAATGGTGCTGTCACTGTGTCACAGCAGAGACCATGCAGGGGCACAGCAGTGGCTGCCACCCAAGGACCTCTCTCCCAGCCAGCCCAGTAATATATTCAACATGTCCTCAGAGAGTTTCTGCAAGGCAGGAAAGGTTGGCAGCTTGGTGGTAAAGATTTGCTGTAATAAAAATAATGTGTCTCAGAAGTTTGCGCAAGACTAGAGAACAGAGTATGTTGTGTGTGTGTGTGTGTTTGTGGGTGTACAGTCTGTGTGTACAAGTAGGCAATGTGTGTGTTTGTGAGTGTGTGTAAATGTGTGTGTGTCTATGCGTTTGTGGTGCACCTGGACACCAGATGGTCCATCAGTGGGTCTCTCTCCTTGTCCACCCTCTCAGGAAATAGGTCGCTGAGGGCAGGGCTCAAATGTAATTACTCAAATTCCATCCTGCTGAACACACACACTCAGCCACACACACACACACACACACACACACACACACAGTGTTTTCATGTGTAGAAGGTTAGAAGGTGAAGAGATGAACGAAATATCATTTTCTTACTGTGATTGTCAAGATGAGGAGGTGTTTATGTAGGCAAATACGACAATCTCCAGCAGAGGAATCAATAAATACAAGGAATAGAGAAAGTGGAGAAATTCAAAGAGATGTATAACCATGTGTACAGTATAACACAAGATCATTCTGGACAATGACATTCTTGTGACATGGCAAAAAAAATGTAGTGGCATAAAAGAGAAAGAATAACAAAATAATTCTAAAAGATATATTATAGAATAGCAAAAAAGCAAAAAAGCACAAAAGCAGTAATGGCAGTAAACACCAGCCTATGGGGCTAGAATAGCAGAACAAACAGTGAGACATTAAATTGCAGTGAGACATTTATCATGACAGTACTACTGAATACTACAATGCCACTGTATAGTACCACTGTAGCTAATTCTAGTTTTAGATTACTGAGTGATTGTCAAATCAGCCCCAGATTGTTTACATTGTTACTGGTTTGCAGTTTGGCTCTGACAAACAGGATATGAGGTCAATAGAGTCTGAGCAGGTCTCCTTTGTTCCAGGTGAAATGCATCTCCCGGCCAATAGGGTTGGCGCAAAAGAATATAATTAGTGTGCGTTCAGCCTAGATATCCAGCCCTTCTAGAGGTGAGGACGCACCACCTTTGTTTTCACATGAGGCGCAGGTTCATTTGAAGGTAAAAACAATGTTTATAACCAAACAGAGCGTTTGATTGCATCTGGCAGAGATGAGCTGTTTTAATTCCAAGGACACATTAATTTACTGGTAATCGGGCTGGCAGGGGACAAGAGAAGAGTGGCGGAGAGAAGAGCAGAGCAATGGAGAGGGGAGAGGAGAGGTAAAGCAAGGAGAAGAGAAAATATAACATTTAAGATTAAGAAAAGGCATAAAACAGCAAGGAGAAGTAGGGAGATACATTACATCTTATGTGGCACACAAGGAAACATAATCAATGGGGCAGAGGAAGTTGTTTACAGAAGTTTGTATTAATCTTTTATTGCCACGTAAGAAAGTTCAATATAGAACAGAGATGATATACTGCAAGATGGAAAATCAATATTCTCCAACGACAAATAAATAAAACCAAGTCAATTCCCCCATAACAGTAAAGAAGACAAATTCATAGCAACACCATGGTAGTTTGTATATTATCCAACAAAAACATAGTTTATATGTCTTTCATATCTATATTTGAGTAGTACAAAAAATACAGCTATTTCATAACTGAATTTGACAAATAAATAGTCAAAATAGGACCATGGGGCATCACTGTGAATTTACAGTAAATTTACTTTGAAAATCATAGTGGGGAACAAGATCTACAGTAAAATATGCTGTTACACCTACTCACTCATATGCAGTGGGTCATATATGCATAAATATACACATATGTATATAAATACAAATAACTCGGTAGGACATTGAAAATTGAAAATGAGATGTTATCTTTGCATGAAGGATCTGATCAAAGAGGCCTGATAAATAACAGGACCTATAAAAGGATATGGTTTCTCAGGATTACATTTATAGTATCTAGCGCTGAGTATCAACTCTCTTGACGGTAACTATAGAGCCCCTTGGCGTTTGACTGTTCAAAACCCAGAATATCTCACAGAAAACTGGACAGATGTTCTGGTATCAGTACATCCTTTTCAGACATCTCTTGTCTCATAGTGTGTCCACAGAGACACAGACAAGGCTGTTGAAATGAGGTCATAACAGGAACGATAAATGACATACAATGGCTGATGAATAGAACAAAACTATACCGATTCAGGATCGTTTTTCAGGAACCCCAAAAAGCCAGATTAAGCCCCTTTTTTATACCATACAATGTACTGTACATGTACATGTATGTATCTCCTTTTCATCAAAACGTCATCCTTCCCATCCTTCTCATTATCCATAGTATAATGAATAGAAAAATTGTGTAGATTCTTGTTTATGTAATGACAGATAACTGAGCACTTTACATTCCTTTGGAATGGTTATTTACAGATAACTGTGGGATTTTGTATCTGGTCATCATAACTAAGTCTTCATTATACTGTCGAGCACAACATATCCAAGCCACCTTCTCCATAACAATTGAGACTTGGGACTGATCTAACATGTTGTTCCACAATGAAACTGATCCATTTCTGCAGGAAAACATATCAAACATCATTCAAATTGGTTAATGTAAGCAGTATGGGAATCAATATGTACATTGAGTAATGGATTGGAAAGCTCCTGATAATTACAGGCCATATGAATAAATGATTCTGGTTTGTGTTATGACAACAAATCATTTATGGGAGCATATCTGGCAGAGATGACGAGAAAAGGAATTCATAATCAAATTCAGTGAATACTGTCTCCAGACTACCTAACACCCCCAGCTCAGTCCTGGCGCCTTAATTCATCCTCACTGTAGATAATCAAAACCAGTAGAAGGTAATGGAAATAAGTAGAATATATTGTCTCATTTAATATTATAACCTCCAGATGTTTTAGTCAGAGAAATGTCAGATGCAATAAGTGTCTGCGAGTAGGTTGTCAGGTACAGGATGATTAAAATAATTTATGTTTTATTTTCAAGTCATGCCACTTTGTAGCCACTCCCATATAGGATTGTATGACACATCAATAGTCAAACAAAATCAATACATACATGATGTGTCCATGTGTTTGTGTTACCTGGCTGCTGGTTCTGAAGTGGAGTGTCTCCCACATACAGCAAGCATAGGCCTACTTTCTAATTAAGTCTCTCTCAACTCTCGTGTTAATGTGCCACTTCTCCTCTCCTCTAATCTCCTTTCCTTTCTGTTCCCCCCTCTCCTCTCCTCGCTTCCACTCCTCTCTTCTCATTTTCTATCAGCCAGGAAGAACTTTGATTTCTGACCGCCTCCATTTCTGTACAAACGCTGATTAATTCCAGTCCCTTCCTCCAAGTTGATAGCTCTGGCCAGATTACAATGTGATTATCCTACTCATGAACACTCAACTTTCTCACTTTAAAGGGAGACAAAATCAATCCACCATTCATCAAGAGAGCATTCTTGTTCTCTAGTTAGACAGGGGAAGGAGTAACGTATCTGAACGACTTTCCATGTGATGATTGCAGCGGCCCATAAGGCCACAAGAGTTTCCTGGAATTGTTACCTCAATCAGAGTGGTCAAAGCCCTATCGGCTGCCTTTGGGGGATAACAGCCTGTGATGTCGGTATTAACATTAAACACACTACTAAATCATATTCAGCAGCAGGGTCGCTAATACGAGACTTGGAGCGCCGTGAATGGCCGCCCTGATTGGATCGACCACCCTGCTCCTGAGATCAATGAGGCCCGGTGAGCAGGGCTGAGCTGGGCTGGCAGCAGCCAGAGAGAGGGCCCGGTTCTGCTGCTAATTAGACCTCTCTCTAACTCTCTCACCTTCCTTCCCTAATCTGGACCGCTTTCAGCCAGGCAGGAATGTCTGATTTCTGGCAGAGCATGCTGGGCAATCATGAACCACCACCAGGCTGTGTGGGAGGTGGGGTGTGGTTGTAGTGTGTGTGTGTGTGTGTGTGTGTGTGTGTATGCGTATGTGTACGTGGGTCTGTTATGTGTGCATGCTTGTGGGCGCACACGTGAGAAGAGAGAGCAGAACCAGGAACTAGGATGCCGTATTCTAACCCTGGCTGAGGCGGAGATGAAGGAGATTAGGGAGCAGGTGTTCCAGAATTGGATTACTTTGACTTGATTTGACTGGACTGATGAAGTGACACGGTAGCTCAAGTTGAGTGGCCCAATCAAGCGGTCAGGCACTGCAGAGACGAAGGTCTGGATCAACAGAGAAGGTGACTGGAGGATGAGCCACTAGGCTCTGCTGGAATTTGGAGGACAGGAATGATTGTTTTGGGTCACAAAACATGTCTTTAAGTCAATTCCTTAAAGAAATTTGATTTGGTTAGATTAAGAAAGGTCTTCCTTCAGAGTCCTCTGCTACATTACCACCATCTGGTTTCTCTGTTGAAGAGACTTTAGGGTGAGTGGGGCTGGCTAACTGGCAGGTATCTTTTTCAAACTATGAAGCTGAGCTGAATTGAACTAAGCTGGCTAAGCACTAAACTGGTGGAACCATCTGGTTCCAGAAGCTCCATGTGGATGGAGGTGGACAGAGTGTGCTTTTGGGTTGAGCAGTGGGGGGGGGGGGGGGGATGGAGAGAGAGGGCAGGAGAGGGGGAGAGGGGCGGGAGAGGGGGGGGGGGGCAAAATCCCAGCTAGTGCCTGCACAACCTGCAGCAAAACAAAACAAACAGCAGGAAACCAACCCAATACATGCAGCATAGAGCCTAACCCTGTTATGCCTGCCTGCCTGCCTTCTGCCTGCTGCTTCTGAGAGCTGGGTGAACTGTTGCCAAGCGGAATGGGCTTTTGCAGGTTCACATTTCAAGATTTCCGTCGTGGTGGATTAAGTCAATTGAGTCCGATGATGCACATCCTGAAAACATTGACCTGTTTTTCAACTTTGCTGTCACAGTGAAGACACTAGCTAACTTGTAGGGAAATATAAACTAAAACAAGAAATATATGCTCAGAGAGAACATTTAAAAGGCTTCTACATACACCGTCAGCAGACCATAAATTCAGGAGGGATCAATTATATAGCTCTCATTGCTCAGGGGTTGCCTTATTTTTTGACAAATATTACAGGTTATTGTTTCGAACTCATTACAACTGTATTTTCACAAAGAAGAATCCAGAGTCCAAATGACACGCAGTAGTACAAAAATATACAAACAGACAACCTTTTTTTTTGGCACAAGTGTATAAATCACATAATATGTAGAATTGTAACAATAATACACAGGCATTCTCACTGCTCAACCATTGCTGTGAGAAAACCCCCACGGTTAGAGTTCTCTGATAAAGAGGAACCTTGCTATAACAACTCTGAGTATTTAGAACCACACCCACGGTGGCTGTGTCTCAGATCATCCAGACCTGAAAGATCTCTTCTCTGAGAGGGTGGGAGCCAGGGAAGGAGAAAAGGATGGACAGTGGCAGTACAGGACAGAGAAAAGGGGGGAAATATAAAAAGCACATGATATGGATGTCGCTACAAAGGGCCATGATCTGTCGTTACATCTCCAAACACGTACCCAATCCAAGGCCGGGTTCTCTGCAGCATCACCGATGAGTGCTGTCTGTTTTGCTCCCCTTGCTTTTCAGTGTTGCTGCAAGATCTGCTTCTGGACAGACAGACAGACTGACTGCAGGAAACAGCTCCATAAGCAGAAGAAAGGCACAGCCTATACTGTATGTCCAGACCAGCCCATAGGGAGTTTGTACATTTGTCCAGTGTGTGCACTGTGTCTGTGTGTGTGTGTGTGTGTGTACATGAGTGCCTGAAAAGCATTCACAGCCAGGAGTCCCAGAGTTTCAGTGTTCTCCAGCTGACACCTTCACCTCCAGTCCACCCCTGCTGGCAAGACCAAGCAGACTTGGACCAGTAAAGAAGCATGTCAGAGAATCCACCTCCATGAATAGGATCTGTAGCACAGGGTCTGTAGCACAGGGTCTGTAGCACAGGGTCTGTAGCGCAGGGTCTGTAGCACAGGGTCTGTAGCACAGGGTCTGTAGCGCAGGGTCTGTAGCACAGGGTCTGTAGCGCAGGGTCTGTAGCACAGGGTCTGTAGCACAGGGTCTGTAGCACAGGGTCTGTAGCGTGGGGTCTGTAGCACACGATCTGTAGGACAGTAGAGGTCTGAGGGTTGGTCCAAGCCAGACTCTACTGCAGCAGAACACAGCCCAGTCCGACAACAAGTCCAGACCCCAGTTTTGGATAACAGTTTTAAAAACAGAGCCCCTTTAGGGGTCTCAATACTGTATTGTGTCCCCTTTAGTGCTTCATCTGGATACGATGTGCTGCATTGTGTTTGACTGCTGTACTTCCAACACATACTCACCACTGGGTGGTTTGAGTCACAGAAACACTTTGCAGTGAATGCAATTATTGTATTTAAATCCCACAGTTGTCAATTCTGTTTTTTAATCTGGTATATTGCTTGTCAGATATTATAGGATTCCATCCATGGAAATGTCAGTCCCATGGTCTTCGCTGTTTGTCAGCTGTGTTTATGATTCCCCTGGAGATATCAGCCATAGAATGGCACTCAATATCATGACACGAGCATGGGCAATGCATTAAATATTTTGATCGACGCTGACAGTTTTTCAATCACTACCCTATTCATTCAGGTCCTGACATGACATGTACAGTGTTGTGACCACTGTCTCTATGACAACATGTAGTAACACCTCCACATCATTTCCAATCTGTCCCTGGCCCAAGACCCAAGAACTGGTGTTTTTACAAATATACTATATATATGTATAGTATACTAAATATATATACCTCTGCATTGTAAAAGCTACTCTCTTGACATCAAGGTTGATTTGGATCACCACACGCACCTCCAGTACTCCTCTCCCCCTCTCCTCTCACTAGGGTAGAATTGATAAACACCAACAAACGTCCCTCTGTTCCTACCCCCTTTACTTCTCTTTGTTCTCATGAGAGTAAGACTGTTTTGGACCACCTCGCGTTCCTACCTCTCCCCCTGCCATCCACCTTCTTCTCTCACACAGTCACCTCAGTCTTGCTGTTGGTGACAAAGTAGGGCTGAGTGGGCAGAAAGTGCTGACTGTGGCTATGGTTTCGTGAGGCCCCCAGCTCGTTCACCTGCTCCACCGTGCAAGGGCCCCCCCTCCGGGGCCCATAGGCCTTCCTCCGCCCCACTGTCTCTGTCCCATCCCAGCCCTTCAGACCCAGAACCAGTCCCTGACCATGACCATGACCATGACCCGGCCCACCCAAGGTGTTGGAGCTATAAGAAACCCGATGGTGGTGGCTTCCAGCACCAGACCCATCGGCCATCCTCCCTGTCATAGCACCAGATAATGTGCCAGACATGGCATTGGACATGGCACTGGACATGGCTCCGGACATGGCACCAGACATGGTACCAGACATGGCACCAGACATGGCACCAGACATGGTACCAGACATGGTTCCTGGCCCAGTCATGCCTATGAAGACTGGCCCTCTACTGTGTCCTCCATGGCCTCCTCCTTTGGGCTTCTGTCCGTTCGGCTTGGGGTTGGAGGAGGAGGAGTGCATGGAGGGCAGGGTGGATGAGATGATGGTGGCAGAGGGCATCTCTGTCACATAGGTGGCCACAGGCTCTGGGCTCAGAGGTCCATGGGAAGTCATAGCAGAGCTCATGTTAGAGCCCATGTTAGAGCCCATGTTAGAGCCCATGTTAGAGCCCATGTTAGAGCCCATGTTAGAGCCCATGTTAGAGCCCATGTTAGAGCCCATGTTAGAGGTCATGTTGGAGCCCATGTTAGAGCCCATGTTGGAACCCATGTTAGACCCCATGTTGGAGCCCATGTTGGAGCCCATGTTAGAGCCCATGTTGGAACCCATGTTAGACCCCATGTTGGAGCCCATGTTGGAGCCCATGTTGGAGCCCATGTTGGAGCCCATGTTGGAGCCCATGTTAGAGCCCATGTTGGAGCCCATGTTAGAGCCCATGTTGGAGCCCATGTTAGAGCCCATGTTGGAGCCCATGTTAGAGCCCATGTTAGAGCCCATGTTAGAGCCCATGTTAGAGGCCATGTTAGAGCTCATGGTACTGTTCATGGTTCTCATTGTCTGCAGAGGCTGAAGAGGAAGTCCCTTAGACGGGAGTTCCACCATCAACCGCCTCTTGCTGTAGTAGTCACCATTAGCCTTGGCAGCTGGAATAGAAAGAGAAACAAAGAGACAGATGTTATTAATGGCAGAAGGCGAGAAAGAGACAGAAAGGTCACTTCCGAGAGAGGGGCAGAAACGAGGGTGCTGCTGTGGTTCTGGGATTCAGTCTCTGAGTCCTTTATAGATCGTTCATGTTCAGTTCGTCCCATCAATCCCTACGTCTCCTTCTCTTATCACTGACAAAGGCAGCCTTTTTATCAAGTGATTGACGCTTTCAGGCTTGCCATTACTCTGTGGCCTGTGGTACAGGCATCCTTGTGTGACTGTCAGACTATGTTTGATGGGCCTTGCTTGCACGTCCTTGAAGATAAAGTTAACACACTAGGACAGTTTGCTTTGCCGTTGTAACTATAAATCTGGTTTATCGCTCTTGTTCACGCGCGCAAGAGGGAAAACAAGCGATGCGTTGTGAACGGGTGAGCTCGCCTCGCTTCACCTCATCTGGCGCCTGCCGGTAGACCGCCTCGGGGATCAAACTTGTTCAGGCGAAAGGTAAATCAATCCAACGGCAGTCAGCTTGGCGGCAGGGGCAGCGGCACACATTCGAGGGAACGTGATTAGAAACAGCCAAGTGAGACCGCTCTGACGACTGCCAACACCAGAAGCAAATCAGATGTGGTCCCGAAGAGGCGAAACTATGGGGACTTATTTGTGTGATCCTTCCCTAATTACTGTCGATTCACCATCTGAGAAATGCCATATCAGAGCCAGGTGACAGGTCCTTCACTGGTGGACGGAAAAGTGGGGGACGATAGAGCACTTGACTTGACATATAATTGGTCGTTTGTGGCTCACCAATTTAGGCCTATGGACAAGTACAGTACATTATCATTCCTACACAGCCTACAGATGGTGTTGAGGGTTGAGGTCCAGGGCTGTGTCTCATTATTAGTTCACTCTCTCCATTTCTGCTGTTGGAATCCAATAGTGTGACCTTATGGATGCGATGGGGGACAATGGAGAGATAGGTATTGATTAGTAGACCTGAGCCTTATCAGCCGGCCAGCCTGTGGACTCTGCACCGAGGGAATGTGACAGGGAGGCAATTAAAGAACAAATAAGAGTGGGGGGAAAAAGAGTGCTTCTCTACCTCCTCAGGAGAAGAAAGAGAGAGGAAACATGGAAAGAAAGAGTGAAGTGGAGGAAGAGAGAAAACTGAGTTATTTTCAGACAAGTGGAGAGTGTCCAGAACTTAAATGATAAGCTGGCCCTTAAACTCACACCAACTCAGTTATGTAAGCAAACACATCGCATCAAGGGAGATCTTTACCTTCTGGAGGCAAGTTAAACATCTTCCTGTCTTAGGTTTCAACTTTGTGTCTTTCTATAGACCCTCAAATGATACTGGATGTTTGTTTATGACAAAACTGATGGGTTGCTATGAATGATCTTTGAATGGATCCTGAATCTGAGAATATTCCCACCATGTTGGCAGTCTGATTAGGGAATCATGCGGAGACCTGTCTGTTAAAGAACAGCAGGGTAGTACACCTTCATTTGAGGGCTGGAATCAGATATGAGACAGAAGGAGGTTATAAACTCCTCTCTCTGAGATAAGGCCAGAGGAAGAAGGAGGAGGAGGTAGAACAAGATCAAAGTAAAAAAGAGAGGAAGAGAGAGGTGGAAGAGTTGTGAGAGGAGAAATAAACTTTGGACGAGTGAAGCGGAGACAGGAGGAAAGAGGGAAGAACTGGCTGAGCAGGATCAGATGGCTGAGCGGTTATGGAATCGGGCTATTAATCAGAAGGTTGCCGGTTCGATTCCTGACCGTGAAAAAAGGATGTTGTGTCCTTGGGCAAGGCACGTCACCCTACTTGCCTCGGGGGGGGGGGGTGTTACTGTAAGTTGCACTGGATAAGAGCGTCTGCTAAATGTAAAGGTAAGAAATGAGCAGAAAGTGAGAGAAGATGAGAGATAACCAGGAGGAGAGAGGAGAAGGGGAGGGAAAGAGGAATATGCAGACAATGGTGTTCCTCTAAACTGGCTGGGTAATCTCACAGCATCTCTGGCCCTGGTACAGACAGTCCAGCTAGTGTTCTGAACAGCTAAATGAACAAACCTGGCTCACTTCAGTCCCACAGCGGAGCTATGAGCCAAATCAATCACCGCTCTCTGCTTCCAGTTTACCTCAAATTGCATTGTTAGCGGTTACATAAACAGAACAGTACAAAACACTAAGCAGCCCCCACCTCCCTCCCTCTCCCTCTCTCTCTCTCTCTCTCTCTCTCTCTCTCTCTCTCTCTCTCTCTCTCTCTCTCTCTCTCTCTCTCTCTCTCTCTCTCCCTATCTCTCTATTTTTCTCTATCTCTCCTTACATTCTCTCTCTTTGTCTTTCTCTATTCATCTGTCTATCTCTCTTTTTGTATTTGTCTCGAATTGCTGAGCCATAATGGAGCTGTATCTGTGTAAACAAGCCCAACAATCTGTTCACAAGCTGAGGATGAGTCAGGCACAACCGTGGAGAAGGATTGGGAATAGCGTTCTCTTACATCTACAGTAACCATCTGAATAAAGATGTAATAGGGTTTGGCATGCAGGCAAGTGTATGTGCCTGTGTGTGTGTGTGTGTGTGTGTGTGTGTGAGGCAAAGCCAGTGATGATATAATGCTGGTTTGAGCCAGAGGAATATTAGAAAACAGGTGTCTGTGTGTAACATACTGAATACGCACATCTAGTTCCAGCACTAACACAGAATACACAAACAGGTTCATCTAACTTACCATCAGACCATACTAATCAATCCCACACCAAACCATTTCAGAACACACTTTCATCTTTAACAAGACTATGGTAATATATTCCAGACACAGAAAACCTAGAGTTGCAGACGTACATATCCCTGGCTACATTTACAGTACTCACCTACAACCAGACTAAAATCAACCCCCGAACTTAGCTACTAAAAGTCGATACTAATCAATCCCAGTTCTCGCAATCCCAGGTACTCACCTACAGCCTTGAGTGAGGCGTACTTGCTGAGCTCCTTGCCCTGCTGTTTCTGTTCATAGACGTGTGCCAACTGGGCCAAGGCAGGGTAGGGGTGCACCCCCCCAAGGGTGGATCCTGGAGCCACATTGTTGTTGATCTGACCTCCCTCTGTGGAAAGGCAAAGATAGGAGGGGGTTAAAGACTTGAACAGGAGCTGGTTTTATATCCAGACCTACAAGGGGTATAATGGGACTGGACTAAGTAAAGAAGCATGTAGACACGGGTTAGAAAGGTACTGGCTTGGCAGCTACATTGTAATTACATTGAAGCTGTTGAACAGGTTAATGGCTGTTCATGTAGCTTGGTACATGTCAGAGGATGGTGAGTTCAGAGCTACTTTTTGGCTCTACTCCTTTGCTGCTCTGAAGTCCACATTTAATTGAAAATTGCTGTTACCCAAGGCTGTAAAAGAATACATTATTTTAAAAGCCCCCAAAATCCACTTGATATTTTGAGTAGGTTAACTTTGAGTGAAGTAGTGAGAGAGAGAAAGAGAGAAAGAGAGAGAGAGAGAGAGAGAGGGAGAGAGGGAGAGAGAGAGAGGGAGAGAGGGAGAGAGGGAGAGAGGGAGAGAGGGAGAGAGAGACGGAGAGAGTGTATCAAAAAACTGCGAGAGGTACAGGCTCACACGCACAGAGACCCAGACGAGGCAGAGTGGAAAAGACAGTGTCAGAGAGAGGACAACACATCTTTTTTTATGTTGGACGGAGGCCAGGATTTTGCTCCCTTTCATAGCTGGGAGTGTGTGGATCTCCTCTCCACGCGGCCTACCTGCCTACCAGCCCTACCAGCCTAGCTGTCCACTTCCTTGAGGGTCTGGCTCGCATGACGGCTGTCTTATCTATTCCTGATGGAGGCCTTTTGTCTCTCATTGGTGACAAAGAGACAGGCAGGGGAAGGCAACGCATGTCGCCACGAGTGGTTCTATTGATTCTGTGGTTTCCTCCTGTTTCGTCTGCCAGCATTCTCAACAAAGAGCAGGGATCAAAGAGGTGTAACCTGCCGTCGTACCTGTCAGCCAGACAGCAGGGGACAGGGCTAATTAATCACTTAGCCTGTATGCTGGAGCTCTGACACGCAAGAGGGAAGGAGAGAGAGAGAGAGAGGTAGAAGGATGGAGCGACAGAACTGGTGAGTGAGAGAGAGGGATGTGAAAGGGACATGGAAGGTGACAGGGATGTGAGCAAGGGGCTGGTGAAGGGAGAGAGGAGGGGAGGAAATGCGGGAGGGCAAGAGATAAAAAGGAAGCGTGCAGGAAAGATGGATGAAGGGAAGCAGCAGCAGGTAGCTAACTGCAGTGAGTCACCACTCTCCCCCCAAACCCACTGGCCGTCTTTACTTTAAATGACAGAAGGACCCACAGAAAAACACACTGTTGATATCCACCGAGGGGATTCTGAACACACCAGCCTCCAGATTCCATTCTCCTCTCCTCAGCCTAAAACAACATGCCAACACAATTTACAGTCAACAATGTTCTTGAACATTGTCTCATGACCATCTGCTGTATTTACAGTTTGAAATAATCATTACAATATGACTTGCTAGCTAAACTTATTTATTTTTACCACAGTGGCTATGGCACTAACAACAAACAGCATAACAATTTTGAAGTTCCATCTGCAGATCCTCAGAATACCCTTGCAACATTCCGCTACGCACAACCTTCAAATAATTCCTTCTTTAAGGTTCTCATCCACAACCTTATCCAGTCTCCTCCTCCCTTGGCTCTGTATGGTTCACATCCATTGTGTGGGTGTTTGGATGGATGACAGACAGCTGTCAGCCTGCACGTCAGAATGAATGTGAATGTGGTGACAAGCTGGGTTCAAGGCCAGTGGCAGCAGAGCTGCTTTGAGCACACAGTCCATTAGCTGGTCTTCTATCCAGGGACATGCTGAAGAGCCAGTCAGCAGAATCCAATTGACTAGAGTGGTTAAGAAACACTTCAAGCACTGCACTGTACTGTACCTCACCCCAGGAAGACTAATCAATTCCAGGTACAAGACATTATTTAGCTTTTTAGCACTTGGTTGCTGTTACGTGTGTGTGTGTCTGTATGTGTGTGTGTGTGCATGTGTTTGTAAGACACAGGCAATGTGTGTCACCAGGGGAGGCCGAACAGGACAGTCAACATGTCTTCAGTCGCGTCCCAAGCAAACTCGATGAACCCTAAAAACATTGTTAGTAGACATAAAGACTGAAGTATTCCTTCGTTCTGATGTTGTAAGAGTGGTGCAGTAAACCGTTTTTTATTTAACACAATATGTTGCTGTTTTAACTTTGACCTAAAAACCAACAAAGATGTGTCCTGCTTCAAGATTGGCTGTGTGCAACCAATGGTCAGGTCAAACCTAACTGAATTCCCATTTAGTTTGACTCACCACAAGTGCTGCCTCTGAACTAAATGCAAGCCACTTTGTCATGGCAACAGACCTAGTTGTGGTGCATGCAGTGGGCTCTCTCTCTCACTTACTCCCTCTCTCTATCTGGTTTTGTATGCTGCCTCGCCCACATCACCAACAGGCTACTGTAGATAGACTGTAATGTTATGCAACTGAGACTATCTCCAGCAAACTCTCTATGCTGCATACTACAAGTTTGTTTGTGCGCTGAGACAACTGTGGGCATATGGACTCAGTACACCAAGACCTGCATTGCCAGGAATCCCAGTATATGGACAGCATCCATTTAATATGGACTGATGTTACCACTTGCTCAGCCGCTAGTATAATTTAATATAAACAAACATTTGCCTGCTTTTCAGATTTAATTTCAGGACGAATGTCAGGACCATAGATTTATTTTCCCTGCACGGAGATGCTGAGTTTGTGTATGTGTGTGTATGTACGCACGCGTGTGTGTGTTTGCTCTGTATTGTGATTCAATGTGAAGGCATGGTTAGGCGACTGAAGGTCAGTACTGTGTAAGTCGAGTGTACATTTCAAATCTCTATTTGCCGTCTGACATGCCGGGGTAAGCAACAGCATGTGTCCTACATCACATATTCTGCTTCTGTTTGCAAGGCAGGCGAGAGAGATGGGGGGGGCAAAGAGAGAAAGACAAAAAAAGGAACAAGTGCTTTGGCCAGAGAGGAGCGGAGAGGAACAGAGCCATAGAGAGGAGAGGAGGAGGAGAGGAGGAGAGGAGGAGGAGAGGAGGAGGAGAGGAGGAGGAGAACAGATGTGGTCTGCTGTGTGCTCTCTCTGCCTGCTGCTTCTATCAACACTAGGAGGAGGCCAGGCGAGGAGGTCAGAAGGTGGAGATTAATTAACTACACATGGACCAGTGTTAACTACTGTAGAAATGGACCAGTGTTATCTACTATATATAAGGATCCGTGTTGGCTACTGAGTGTTCTACTGAGTTACATACAGTGAAAGATCTTCTGCCTGGACACTACATCCAAAATGGTAGCAGGAAATGTTTGTAAAAATATAACAGCATCACCCTTAAAGGGGATGTAATTCAATTCACTCGATTGATCCTACAGTATTATTAATAATACTGATAATGATTCTGCCAGTCAGCGTGTACCTAACACAGACATGCTGTCATAGTTCGAGCCATCAACACAGCTCCTGTCCTCTCAACATGCCTGCTTGTTATCCTCAGCCATATGTTCCTATGACGACCCCACTGCTTATTAACAGGACAATGTGTTGATGTTTAGGTGAAACAAGGCACCGCTAAGCATGTTGAGAGGGCTTAGGACATTGCATATGGAGCCCAGTTACGATGATCCCAAAGCATATTCAACACAGTTACCCCGGGTTATGCTCATGAGAATCTCTATCTGGCGATTATTACGTAATACATGGTTGTTTTTTTCTGTGGAAATGACCAAACAGAGCTTGCATTGCTTTCATGTTCCTGTCCTTGTCTGTGAAGTGATGAAGATGAGGATGCCATGTAATGGGATCCTCGTATGAATACCAATTGTCTTCCCTTTTCTGAAGAGCTCTTTACAGTAATAGGTTTCCATTGTTCTCTCTCGTTCGTTCCTTCACAATGGAACCTGGCCAGCATGCAAGCTCCTCCACTGACAGGCTGCTGTCTGGTCCCTAGACAATGCAGGAATCAAAGTCCTCTGGGAGATCATCTCCAGTAATTGTTTAGAAGGATGAAGCGCACTTCCGTTCCTAAATATAACGTTGATATTAAAATGACATGCCACAAACGGGATGGATAATACGTTGTCACTCGCCAGTGTGAATACTATCTATAGAGTCTGGTGACATGGAAATATCACAAGCTGTCTTTTTCCTCACCTCTGCATTGTCAGTGATTTCCTTTTTTTATTTTGTGCATGTGTCATGATTGCTGTCTGGAAGTCTAGTCTAACCCTCGCCTCTCCTTCCCTCCCTTTCTCCTTCTCCCAGAGTTCTCATGTGAATGAGGTGTCTCCTTGGACAGTGCTGCATGTTACAAGCAGGGCCTCTGTCCCCCCCTCCCCCCTTTACCGTGTCGCTCTCTCCGTCTCCGCTTGAGTGGCCCTTTCCCTAACCTTCTCTTCATCACCTCCACTCTCTGTCGGAGTTCTCGTCTCCTCTCTCTGTCTCCTCTCTCCTTCTCTTCTTCTTCTGTCGATCTGTCTATTAGATACAGTGTTCTGAGCTCTATTCCTGTCCTGCCAGGGCTGTGTGAGTCAGCAGAGCCTTGTCATTCTAACAACTTCCTTCTCTCAGACAGGCAGAGACAGAGATTGTGCGTGTGTCTGTGTGTGTGTGTGTGACTGTGCATGTGTGTGTGTATGACAAAGACGATGTGTGTCACCAGGGGAGGCCTGACAGGACTGTCAACATGTCTCCTGTCGCGTCCCAGTTAGAGTGAAGACTGCAGTAAAGGGACAGTGGGTTTCATTTGTAAACAAGTTCACCCTGACTTCTGTGGATGACATACATAAAAGCCTGTAAATGAGGGGAGAGGAGAGGATAGGAACGGAGAGGAGAGGACAGGAAAGGAAGGGAGAGGAGTAGAGATGCAGGAGGGAGAGAAGATAATTCAAGGTTTTACAGGTTCTAAAGATCCGGGGGAGGTTCTTGTTCTGAGATGAAAACATGGTTGCCAGACATTCAGAGTCTCATCCCCCCTAGCAGCACCAAAAAGGGGCACAGGGAAGCACTGGTAATTACAGCTGAGTTGAGGTTCACCAGGAGTAATCACCCACCCTCAGTCCTCCATTATTGCTGCAACTCTTTACAAACGAATCAATCACCCCAGCAATACGTGCTGTTTATTTGGTAAAGAAGAAGAAACACTCTTAGATGCAGTGTGATAGTGTGCAAGTGATATCTCGGTACACATGGCTGCTGATAACCCTTTTTAAAGTAATCTCTGAATAAACACACATTCCTTTTTCATCCAGACAGTCATTCGTTTATCAACAGGCTGCCGACAGGTCAGAATGGTAATGATTATCCAAACACCAGTCTCTGGCAGTCTCTCACAAATGCACAAATACACACACACACACATGCACACACTCTACCAGTCCTCCTGACTTCTCTGGTCCACAACCTGAGAGAAAATGCAAAAACTGAAAGGAGTCAAAGACAGAACAACCCTCATCCTTTCATCCATCTGTCCAGCTCTTAAATAATTAGTTGTTTCTCTTCTCCTGCTACAGCTCTGCAGTTTCTTCGGTGTGCTGTACCAGGTCGTTTGATGGGATGTAGCTATACTAAGGTTTTTTTAGATCTGTCTGGGGTACAGTAGGGAATTCTCACCAGTGAAACTCTGCAGTGAAACCATAATGTCCCTAAATTGAACTAAATGAGCTCCTCTCTTTTAGATTCATGTTTCTCAGCATTCATTGAGAAATGGCATAATGAGCGATACTTTACCACATGGCTGGATCTCTCACATCACTTCTTCTCTCTCCTCCCTTTGTGTCGTGATCTTCCCTTCTTCTGTGAAACCTGTTTTTGACCTCACAGCTGCCCCTTCCCTCTGCCTGCTACGCTTCATTGTTCTTACTCGCTATTTTATCGCAATTTCACTTTCTCTCTCTCAATCTCTGATTCCTTTTGTTCAAAGGTAGGCCTCAGACTGCCCTGCTGGGCTCTCAGTTGCTTGCAGGTTTTATATGCGTAGAGCCTCTACGGTCACAGTGAGGAGTTCTGTATACCAACGCCTCTCCTCTCCTCTGCTCTGCTCTGCTCTCCTCTGCTCTCCTCTGCTCTCCTCTGCTCTGCTCTCCTCTGCTCTGCTCTGCTCTGCTCTCCTCTGCTCTCCTCTCCTCTGCTCTGCTCTCCTCTGCTCTGCTCTCCTCTGCTCTCCTCTGCTCTGCTCTCCTCTCCTCTCCTCTCCTCTCCTCTCGTCTCCTCTGCTCTGCTCTGCTCTCCTCTGCTCTCCTCTGCTCTGCTCTCCTCTCCTCTCCTCTCCTCTCCTCTGCTCTGCTCTGCTCTCCTCTGCTCTCCTCTGCTCTCCTTTCCTCTGCTCTCCTCTCCTCTGCTCTGCTCTCCTCTCCTCTGCTCTCCTCTCCTCTGCTCTGCTCTGCTCTGCTCTCCTCTGCTCTCCTCTCCTCTCCTCTCCTCTCCTCTGCTCTACTGTCCTCTCCTCTCCTCTGCTCTGCTCTGCTGTCCTCTCCTCTCCTCTCCTCTCCTCTCCTCTCCTCTCCTCTCCTCTCCTCTCCTCTGCTCTGCTCTGCTCTGCTGTCCTCTGCTCGGCTCTCCTACCCTCCCATCCTCTCCAGCTCATAAAAGATGCAGAGGTAATATCATGCAGGGGCGTGTGGTCACTCATAAATTGAGGGCGTCCCAGAGGAACAAAACAGTGAGACGATTACCTCACAAGTGATTTCTGCGATCCCACCACCTTCCTCCGCCCTTTCCCCTCGTCTATCAGAGACGGAATCATTTCCGTCCATCCACATGGATGCTCATGCTTTCCTATTATTAGGAAAGACTAAACATGGCATTTATTGACAATCTGAGAGAGCGGAGGAAAATCAATTCTGGGAAGACATCTATACTCCCTCAGTGGAGAGACACTAGCAAAGAGAGAAAGAGAAAGAAGGTGAGAGCTGGAGAGGAAAAGAGAAAAAGAAAGAAAGCAGTGAGTGAGTGAGAGACAAAGGTTTAGGGAGGGTGAGAGTGGGAGAAAGAGAGGGGAGAAAAGAGAGAGGGGAAAGATTGAATGAGAGTAAGAAAGAGAGAGGGATGGAGAAAGGGAGGGACAGTGAAAGAGAAAGCAAGCGAGGGAGTGAAAGTAGGTTGGTGAGGATGACAAAAGGCCTGCTTGGCTCTGTGTGTGTATGTGAGAGGGAGACTAAGAGAGAGGGAGACAGAAAGAGAGAGAGACAGAAAGAGAGATAGATAGAGAAAAGGAAAGAGACAGAGAGAGAGAGACATAGCTGTTAGACAAAGGATCCTCCTGCCTGCTAGATGGAGCGGGGCCAGGGCTGGGTGTTACCCAAGGATAAGTGGGTCAAAAGGAATCCCCCTATGGAACCCCCCATAGGCCCCCAGCACACACAGTACCTAGGTCCATGGCACGCTCACACACACAGCACACACACAGGCATGTGACGCATACATACACACATGCACCCACAAAGAAACACATGCACACATAAAGCACACACCCCATCCTCGCTACCCATGCACTCTCCCTCTCCCACAGACGCACAGACACGCATGCAAACACACTTCAAATGAACTAGACTGAAAATGACATAATTAGGAGATCCCTCTCAGTTAACACCTGTTTGGTAATTAATGCCAATCGTGTGTGAGGAGAGAAGGAGCCTGCGGCAGTCGTCCGGTCTGGAGACAGACCTACAAGCAGCTCAGCACACTGTGCTCATTACCATCATCAACCTGGCAGCCCCCCCCCACCCCCACCGCCTGCTGGGAAATCAATTTAGAAGATAAACAGAAAATAAATAAACATGGGAAGAGGTGGAGGAGAAGGAAGAGGAGGAGGTGGAAGGGAGGAGGAAGAGGAGCGGAAAGAGGAGGAAGAGGTGGAGGTGAAGGAGGAGGGATGGGTGCAGTAGTATTGACTCAGTCAGGGACTAAACACCTGTGTGCCAGACTGTTAGTGTGTACATGGTATATTGCCAACCACAAACACATACCTGTCAACAAGCACGACAACAGTAATCATATTCTCACAATGACTATAATTAATAGCACAGGTTAATGCTTTTAAGATACAAAATCCAGCTGGTGTGTAATTCCTCTGGCATTTAGAGACATTACTATTTTACAACTTGTTGCTTAATTCCAGAAGAAGATCAAGGATGACCAGAGATGTTTTACAATCCAGGAAAGCCTCACTACATATTTCATGTTTGAGGGATAAGCAGCCATACATGAATCAGATGTATTGCAAAGTGCAGCACAAGATGAATTTTTCATAGTTGCATGTATAACATGTTGACCAAATGGCCGCATGTCTGTAAATTTGACAATACAAACAATCATGTCTTACATTTACATTTATTCATTTAGCAGACGCTTTTATCCAAAGCGACTTCCAAGAGAGAACTTTACAAAGTGCATAGGTCACTGATCATAACAACAAGATAGCCACAAAAACATTGCGAGTATAGCCAAAACATGAAGCACACATTGTGAACAACCAAAGTAAGTGCCAAAGGGAAAAACCATAAGAGCATGTAGTTAAACAAGTTACAATTAAACAACATGAACCACTATAAGTACAAGTGTACCTGTGGAAAAAACAAGCAACAATAATAAAAACTATATCACAGCAAGTACAAAATTTAAAATCAGTTACCACTAACCACAAGAGCAACAAGTCTCTAAGCAAGAGTCATTGTGATCCTTGAGGAAACTAACATCGGGTCAAGCGAACCATTCCTAAGTACCGTTGTACTCCCGTCTTGAGTCAGTGTATGTGTGTGTGTGTGTATGTGTGTCGGTGTTGGAGTGTGTGTGTTGACAGATAGACCCAGAAAGAACCACAGGTTCTGATTTAAATCAATACAAACACATGTCTGGTCTAAGTGACAGAAGTTGGAATGGATTCAATTCAATATGATGCTAAAATAACTGCAGTGGAGATGCATTCATGCTCTCACACACCACACACACACACACACACACACACACACACACACACACACACTCTCTCTCACACACACACACACACACACACACACACACACACACACATGCATACACGCACACACACACAGTTGGCACCTTAACAAGGCTTCTACTAATTGATTGTCCATTGTCCAGTGTGTCTACAAGACTTCAGCCACCGGGCCCAGTGGGAATCCTAGATCAATGCAGCTCTGCCAGTTAAATACCACATTCTGAGGCACCAGTCACAATCAACTCATCCATTCTGATACTGACTGTGGTAGGGGGGCACAGATTCAGCAAGCAGGGGCAGAATCACCACTTTGGAAGAGAGAATGCCATATTGTATCTTGCAACAGCCGTCATGTCAGGTGTGTGTGTGTGTTGGGGGGGGGGGGGGGTAGTGCAGAGAATTTCTCCGTTCTAGGTGGATTCTGAGTCTCTGAATCTCTCTTTCTCGCCTTTCTCTTTCCTCTCACCGTTAGAAATCTATCTGTCTTTCCCCACCCTTTCCCCATCCTTCTTTTTCTCCTCCCAGTAACTGAGGGAAGGAGCTATGCAGTAGCTTCGAGGGATGCTGTCAAATCACTCCCGAATAACACAGAAAAGAAAAGATTCTTTCATGTCCCTCTTTCTCCCAGAGGTTCCTGAGGGTTGAATCTAGTATCTGCTGGGAGACTGACAGGGACAGAAGAGGTGGTCTCCCCTCAGGGGGTCTCTCTCCCTTTGACTTTTACCTCCATGAAAAGATACGTTGCCATTGCTATTCCACTGATTCGAGCAATCAGATCACTTTGTCTAATGATTTAGAGCTTTTGTTCATGAAGACAGGCAAAGTATGTGTATTATACCACTACAGAAGTAAAACAACTCCACAGAGGAGAGGAGGGGGAAGGAGAGGAGATGCTGGAGTTTTGTGGCCAATCTCCGCTTTCCACGCAGTTGTTTTTGTGTGAAACTGTGCATGTTTCAAGGCCAAGATTCCAGAACTAAGCTCAGAATAAGATGCTGCTGTACAGTATGCCTGAAAGTGGATTTTGTTTTGAGCCTTAAAGGCATTCTCCGTCTATTCTATTTTCACAAAAGCACACCTGTACTTTTCCAGTAACCAGCCCCTCCTGTTTCCCCCTCCTCTTTGATATCCTAAAAACTCATTAAGGTGTGTTTTGCATAATCCCAGACCAAGCTGCGTGTTGCATGAGATCTACAAAGATACTGAAATGGTGCAGTTTGCATATATGCATGAGGCTGATCACAACGTCAGAGAGAAGGGCAGAGTGCGACCTGCATCTCCATACTGTTCTCTGGGTTCACTTATTTAGTCTGGGCCGCAGGCATTCTAATAGATCACAGGTGAGATTTGACGATGGATGGGTAGGGTATGCAAATTCATGAAAGCATAAAACTCTCAAACAACTTTCACCAACGAGGTGAAACCGATTTGCTTTTTTATGAAAGGTCAATTGCGGACCTTTGTTACACTTGCAGTGTTCAAATAGTATGCGTTGAACACGGAAAGGTAAAGAAGGGCTGGGGTCTGCGTGGCCGCTGTGTGCTTGTCTCAGCGATGGTGTCTGATTCAAGATGGCAGGTGTCAGGGACCCTGCAGGACCATACTGACCTTGTCTGGGAGACGCAACCCTCAGATTAACAATGCCGTGGCTTTCTTTTCTAAACCCAACAGGCAAAGATCATCCGGCTTATAACCAGGGGCCGTCATGACTCAAAGGTGATCTTGATAACGGCAAGCGACAGAGACTACAGATAACAAACAGAGAACAACAACAACAGTCTAACAGCCCCACGACGTCCTAGTTTCAGTCCCAGTTTGACATTGCTGGTGGGTGGTGGAGCAGAGTTGCAGACTTGAGCTTCTATTACTGTAGTGCTTGGTGGCTGATGCCTGCGCCCAGCATCGTGACGCACTTCACAAGTCCACACATGTCCCTGTTCCATGGGCCAGCGCCCAGGGAAGGAGAAGCATGCCAGGCTGTCCCCAGGCAGTGGGAGAAGGAGCCAGGCTGGTAGTCCCCGGGTGGGCAGGGGGAGAGTCAGCCAGGCTGGCCATGGGTGGGCAAGGGGAGATAGGGAGATGGAGGCTGGCCGTCCCCTTGTTCTGTGGACTGGGATGTGGGCAGAGTGAGAAGCAGCCAGGCTGGTCATGGGTGTGTTGGGAGAGTGGAAGGGTGGCTGCCCCTGGTCTGTGGCTGGGGTATGAGCAGGGAGGCAGGCCAATGGGTGGCTGGAGCCAACCTGTCTCTTGGTCTGTAGGCAGGAGAGCAGAATAGATCTTGTTCCCCGCACATCAGCCCTGAGGTGGGTGGTATTTGTATGTGTGTGTGTATGTATAGGTGTGTTTGTGTATGTGTGTGTATGTGTGTGTGTGGGTCAACACATTCACAAATGTGCCGACAGCAGGGGGTCGCTCTGCCTGTGACATGACATGGCTGCTGGCGTCAGTCGGTTAGCCAAGAGAATCTGCTGCCTGCCCTCGGGCACATGCACCATGATAGGCCTGCGCTGAGGGACAGTGTGTGTGTGTGTGTGTGTGTGTGTTTGTGTGTAGCAGAGCCTTGGGACAGAACTGATCTGTTGCTTGGCTGTCCTAGACAACACAGGCTGTCCTTAAAGTCAGCCAAAGCCCTCAGCATACAGAGACTGAGGAGACGCGAAGCCCAGCTCAGCAACACAACTTAGAAACCACTGACACAACCAGCTCCCGCCTTCTAAGGATATCCTACACATCCTGTGAACGCTGGAAGTGTACAGACTTTTATATGGTTACTGTCATGTGAAATAGTAGATTACCACTGATTTATACATCACTGTGTAGTCACTGAAAGCTGAGCTGTGTAACAACAATTGAGGATTACAACGGATTTCTCCTAGCATGATATTGCTACATGTAAGAGAGCCTTAATGATCTGGTTAATGCCCATGTGAGATTTAGCTTAGTTTACTGTAGTCCTAAATGATGGGGGATTGTTTGTTTGAAAGTATGTTCTCTGTAGCCTCGCTACTGAAAATGGGAATGGATGAAAAAACAGGATTGATAGGACAAGAATGGAATGACTGAATTGTAAGTAATTGGAATCTGTAATAGATATTAGACTTAAGACTTGAAGAAATGATGACTTCACTGCTTAGCTGTTCATACCATTCAGGGAATAAATATTTGCTGTGATGCCAGGGTTCGTTAATTCACAGGGTTATTAGAAGCATTCACTGCAGAAATTACAAATCATGTAATTCTACAGTGCACTTCTTTTAACATTCAGAGCAAAGATTTCACGTCTCGTCATTTCTGCGAGAGTCAGAGATGGATCCACTGTAGAGGAGGGTAATGCCACTGATGTTTGAGCATGTTTAATTTTTTAGAGCACTGGACACACACGCACACACGGACACACGCACACACGCGCACACACATAATTACCTGTCAAAACTGGGATGTGACTTCCTGGCAGTAAATTAACTGATTAATATTCCCTGGGAAGGGAGAGGAGTGAAGGCAGTTCGTTGATTAGAGGTAAAGATATTCACCAACCCTATAGCTTCTTCTATTATAACAGCACAATGACTTGATGGAAAATTACAGAATTACACACAGGGCTGGATTCAGACACCAATGACACAGGCAGATGGAGAATACAGTTTATATTAAACCTAATCTAAAAGGACCACAGTCAAATCGGTACACTTAAAAAACACTTGATTTCAATCAGCCTGTGTACTATCACCCTGTTTAATACTGTACATCGCTCCATACATTGCAGACCAAAACCCACCAAACCTGGCATGCCAGGTCAATTAAAGAAAGTAATACACATAAAATCCCACTCTAACTCTGTTCCAAGTTGGCCCGCAACTGTAGCCCATTACATTTTCCACCTCTACTGTGGCCTATCTGCCTCTCTCTCCCCCTTTTTACCCCCAGCACCCTACCCTCTCCTCCTTCCCCACTCTGTCCTCCTCCTTTCCCTATAGCCTCCCAGTTTGAGCTGATTCTGAGACCTGGGTCTGGTTCATGGCTGCCGTTTGTAGGATTTCTGTGTGTGACCACAGATCCCTAATAAACAGCAGCTCAGCCAGCTAATGGCTCCCTGAACTGCCCTGGAGATTTTTCAAATGGGTCATTAAGTCCAGGACCAGGACCAGCCTGTGTCTGGCCTTGCGACCAGTCTTCAGGAAAAAAAACCTAGTTTCCTACTCACTAAGTCTGAGGCCATACATGTGAAAGCCTGGCTCTAAAGTGCCATTGTTACATCTTGGCCTTCCTAGTTCCTGCTAGTTCACCTTGGTTGTCAGGTTTGAGGGTTCTGGAAGGAAATCTGGGGATCAGGCCACACAGATGTTTCACTCCATGGCTGAGGTAGGCTGACAGATCCATAATGACAGTACTGGCAGCAATATTTACACACACACACACACCCACACACATACAAACACACACATTTCTCACAAATTTAGAGCTAGGATACTTCATAGACAGTAGGTGATGAAGTATGTGAGGTTCAGCAAATGCTTTGCAAACTGGATATTTACTCAAGCCTGTATTTTTTACAAGCAATTGGCTATTAAGATCCACAACTTCCAGTGTGGACATGTTTAAGGAGAGATTAGAACTGCTGGGGAGGTGATTATAAACGTCTGTGAACGTGAGCTGTGAATACAGATCACAGCCTTAGTCAACAGTCTCCTCTCCTTTCTCTCTCTCTTTCTCGCTAACTCTATCCCTCTGTCGGTAGCTCTCCCTCTCCTTTTCTCTCTCTCCCTTTCCTTCTCTCTTGTTCTCTCTCTCTACCTCTCTTGAGCTAATGCTCTATAATCATGGTGCCTTGACACAAACTGTAGACATTTTAGGTTTGTTGGGATGTATTTCCCAATGACTTCTTAAAAGTTCGGTTTTCAGGAACAGTCCGTCTGAATGACTGACAGTCTGAAGCTCCTGAGGTTCAGGAGGGCTGTTCACAGTACGTGGTTGAGGATACAGTACATGTCACAGAGGTTACCATCTGTCAGCCTCTTCTGCTTGTCACCCCAGAGATCATCTGACTGGTGACACTGCACTGATCCTCTCTCTGACAGTTACCACCCAGCCATGCCCATGTCCTCCCTCTCTCTCTCTCTCTCTCTCTCTCTCTCTCTCTCTCTCTCCCTCTCTCTCTCTCTCTCTCTCTCTCTCTCTCTATCTCTCTCTCACTCTCTGCCTCTCATCTCTCACCTACACTCCCTGCCTCTCTCTCACTTTGTGTCTCGGCCGCCACCTTTTTCTCTCTCCACGTTTTCACTTCTCAGTGTCTTCGCTTCTTGTCACACTTTCTTTCTCTTTCTCTCCCTCTCCTTCAATCTGTCCCTCTCTCCGTCTCTCCTGTCTGAGCTCTTTGATGCTGAAAGCTTAGAGACAAGGGATTTTCAGCTTTTTAGGAATGAAAAGAAACTCCACTGCCATTTTGAAAAGGCATGAACGTCTGGTAACCAGGCCACAGGGGAACAGAGACGGCCAATTGGTTGGTTGGCTGACTGGGGGGCTGGTTCAGGGCTGTATGGAGAGCCGAGGCTTAACTGTCCATTTTTTATGTGTAGTGGAGTACTGAGGCCCTCCATAGTCCCAGGCAACAAAATATGGAGAGCTGTGGACTCTGATGTTTCAATAACCAATGCTGTTTGCGAAACATAGAGTACAGTAGTACTTTGTGAACCATATGTGTGTCTAAGTTTATGTGTGTGTCTGTGTGTCTGCTTGTGTATGAGAGGGAGGGAGAGAGAGCATTTCAATAAATGGTTCTAGGGTTTCTAAAGTGCTAACATTCCATGACATTCTAGAATGCTGATATTTACCACCTAACTGATGAAAGTGTGATTCTTTATTTCTCCTCATGAACATGCCTGGGAAGAGGTGTATTGTTGGAAAGCTGCACAAAACTGGAAATAACTGCAGAATCTGATAATCCAACATTCATCCAGTGACAGAGGACCCAGTAGCACCATCTATATATATATATTGATGATGTCAGTAATAAAGCAATCTAGTCATGATTTATAATCAATACATAGTTTGCAAAATTGAAAATTGATTATTTTGACCTTGTTTTTTTTACCTTGAATATTTGAGCTGGTACACACCAGAAGAGCCTGCTATGGCTTTCTATTGCCCCAGCTGGCATTTCACATCCTGATTGTCTTTCATTGATTTTTAATAATGTACTGTAACACATCTACTCTTATCACCCTCCTTCCCTATCCTCCATTCCTTCTACACATTCATCCCTATTCGTTCTCTTCCCATCCCTCCTTCTATCCGTCTTTCTTGCAGATAAATGTGCTCCCGTACCCCTAGGACGCTGAAAACCAATAAGACTGTGTATCTGGGGAGATCCAGGGGATCACTGAGGTTAATAACATTCCACATGATCACCCAAAAGCTCCCAGGATTAGTGTGTTCTGGGAAAAGTAAGCACTAATAATCACATATCCATACCAGGGGTCAGAGTCACTTTTCACAGGTGATTGTGCAGGTTATCTCTTTTTCCTCAGAGGAGAATTAGAACCAGGAAACACACCGTTCCATCTTTTTGTCCATGTCCATTAGCAGAGGTTTTTCCTCTCTCTACACACTGTTAGCAATCTTGTGCTATTAAGTTTAAATAACTTAATAGCACACATAACTTCTATTAATAACATTTCCTTCCCAGAAAAATAATCCCCAAATTGTAAAAAGCTGTGAGAGTTCCCTGCAGTACAGGCAAAACACTGACACACAATGCCATTCAGATTGGAGTTGGACTTGACAGTAAAATCTAGAAAACAGAGATTTTCATCCACAGTCTGCACACAACGTCTCCAAACACTTTCAGGAAGAAAGCTCGGATGATAAGAAAGAGCAGTGAAGTTTACTATCAATCCTGGCAGTGAAATCCAATGAATGGCTTAGATGGGTGTAAATTCATTTGACGAATCCCCGTTCTCTCTCATCTTTCTGTGCAATTCTCTTTCTCTCTCTATCTCACGCACACACACACAGTCTCTCCATTTTGCCATTTTCTTAACTGCTCATTCTCTGGTCTGTGTTTTGGGGGTTGTTTGATCCCTGTGTTAAACACAAAGCACACAGAGATGTGGCTGTATGCAGAGGCAGCCCACGGGACGCAACAGAAATAGATGGCATTCATGGCTCTGTTGTCTCTCTCTCCATTTCTCTCTCTCTTTCTCCCTACTGTCCCACCACCCCCATCTCCATACACATCTTGCATCATGTGGGCACGGACAAAAATAAAACTGTGAATAACCACTGCATCTGAGCACTCAGCCTCATCAAAATAAGAAGGCAGATTGTCTATATGGTGTGAATGTCTGGATTTTGTGATTGAACAGAGCAGCCTGTGCCTACACATGCCATTTGAAACATAAAACATATCAGCTACTAACTCTGGATGCAGACAGAGTCCATTTAAATTGCTTGAGGGTCTTTACATTCCTCTTGGCAGAGAGAAATAATTGGGTTTTGTTTTGCTTGAACACACCTGGTCTGGCCTGTGGCCTATACAGGATATGGCCTGTGATCAAATCTTTCAAAGCATCATCTTATCTCCAACCCTAAATGATTCCGACCCCTTGAAGAGTTTCCCTGAAACTTACGGTTGTTGGCCCTGGCGTCATAGTGCTGCGCGTGCATACCGAGGGCGTCCTCCCCCTGAAACTGACCTCCTGGACATCCACCCTGGAGCACGCTAGCAACAGCCCTGTGCGTACGGGAGAAAGAAAGAGACAGTGTGGTTTAAGAAATTACGGAGTGTGTTTACCAATGGATCTGTCAAATAGAATCACCCCGCACATTTCGTTTTGCCTAAATCGAAAGTTCCTGGTCAAACATAGGGTTACCGTACATCAGCCCTTAGTATGGAATAAATACCATGATTGGAGTGTAGAACACTTCACTGTACATATTTTCCTCTATTACGACTAGAGTGTGTTCCAAACAAGCACAGTATGCGCAGGTTGAGCATGTGGCCCTCTCACTCTCTGCACAAAGACATGCGCCCCCGCTATTAGTTAAGTGGTCCTCACGCTAAGCCTTTAGTGGACAGGTAGAATATTTGCAAAGCTATTTGGGCTATTACAGAATTTGTATTGTGTTGAGTATTACACATTATGGAAACGGAAACGAGTAAAAGAAAATGAGGCAAACAAAGACAGTGCTGTGCGCGCCAATCTAAACAGCCACCGGAACAAAGCTGGCCGCGCGCAGTAGCTACCGTGGAACAACACCAAGCAAAACGCACCTGGACATATTCTCTCTCTGCGGACGATGCGCCTTCTCTAGGCCCAGTTTTGTGAATATCCCAACAAGAGCCATAATGGCCACTACTCCACAGATGACGTACACAACCATGTTCGTTTTATCTTTGGTGGGGTCGTGTAGAGGGTCTTTCTTTTTCTTTGGAGTGTTCATTGTTTTCATCCACTCCATGGTGCGGTTGTTTTTACAAGTGCTCTGATCCAGTCGCGATCTCCTGTACATGCAGCAATAACGGAAGCCACAAGTGCCGCAGCAGTACAGATAATCACCCGTGCTGCAAGTAAACGGTGGATCCCACTGACCCATGACATCGTAATAGCCCATACACTCGTCCTCTGTGTGCGGAGTGTCAGGTGTCACAATCTCGTCCTCTCTGGATCCGTTGGACGTCGCTATCATGATGAAACCTCCGGGTTGACCAGGCTCTCCGTCCGCTTTGCAAACAAGCACCATAAGTTTGACCAACAAGTAACCAAGGAGAAAGTATTTCCCCGTCATTGTGCTTTCACCCCTCTCTCAACTGTGTTTGCACATAAAAATGTATTGTAGGAAGAAGGTCTTTTATTATAAAAAGTCCAGAGACACACCTCCAAATGGCAGAACGCCACCCTCCGCTTCAAAAAACATGTTCAGCAATGTGTCACCACCCCAAAAAATAGATCAAAACCTTCGATTCGTATTTGTCCTCTGATGAAAATGTTACATCTATCCTGAATTAGTCCTCCGTGAATTGTTTACGCACATTCCCCCCATGCGTCTACAGGTGCTCTCGAAAATTGATTTCTGTTCCTTTTATAACTATACCAAAACGATTCTACTCTTTACATCCGTCAAGGAACCTTTGCGCACGAGAATCGACGGACACACTAACTGCAACAGCAATGTGAGCGCGAGTGAACGAATAAAAAGAGTCGATGGTGGAAGAGTCTGGTGCGCAAAGGGAGAGGAGGAGTGGAGAGGAGGAGTGGAGCGGGATGAAAAGGGGGAGGGAATGAACGAAGGATTGCCAGGAAAAAGAGATCCCTCTAGCTTATTGTAAGACCGACGCTGGCCCAAAACACACATTACTGGATGTGGGTTGAGCTGTGCTGTCGATTAAAACTCGTGAGTTGTGTCTATCATCCTTGGTGCAGGAAAAGTAGGCTAACATCTAAACACACACGCTCACACACACACACACACACAAACTTGCCTATAGCCTAATAAAGTATTGGCCGGAAAAGACTACTTCACAGCTTCTAATTTTCCAGCCCAAGTTCCTGCTGGGGTTTTAACAGTTAAGGAGATACTTAAAGTGCTTTTTTGTGCCGTTCTGTACGCATTAATGCGCATTTGTTAATTCGTGAATGGGTCACATAATTTGGCAAGCGGTGGAATGTCCCTGTCCATGGTGCTAAAATTTAAACCGGCATCAAGTCCCTGTCCGTGGTACTGATTGGGCGATGACAGCCTGAAGAGGGGCGTCCAATGAATTAGAAATCGTTTCTGATCCTACGGAAGAACGGTCTAAATTAAGTTTAACAGTGTGGTGTATTCTCATAATGCTTTTTTGTTCTTATAGTCAACAAGTGGACAAAGTCCGGTTACAACTCGTCCTCACAGCCACACGGGGTTGCTACTGTTGAGGAAAAGTTATGCAGGCAAAGTTAAATCATTACCGATGTCGTCGAACTACAGTCTCAAAGACTGAGGGCTGAAGTCTTGACACTAACGGCTTCTCACTATCAGCCTATAGCAATCTGATAAATTGATATTTAACAAATAATTAGGTCGGATTTGACAATGACTGAGAACGTGGACATGTTTTTGAGGGCAAAACATCGGACCTTCATCGGATTGACTGAAGGTAGAAGTAGACTGTAGCGGACGCGTAGTTTACGACCAGACAGCTAGCTAGGCAGCTACAGTAGCTACTAGCATGCCTTACATGATACTTCGTAGCTAGTTGGAGCAATCTCGTCATTTGAACTTTCGTTTTAATGAAGTAAGCAAGTTTAGTCGTGCTTACAGTTTGCGGTGGTTCAATAGTTAATGGTCGTGATAGCTAAAGTTATGCTACAGCTAGCTACGTAGGCTAGCTAAAGGAATAACAACGCAACTTTCTATCGTGCTACTAGCAAGCGAAATGGTTCATATGTAACATGTTGTCATTTACAAGGTGAAAGACTTGTCACGTGCTTAAATATGTGTTTTAAAGGAGTATTGTTGAAATGACAATTGTGGAAGATACCGTTGTTTCCTATAAGCGTGCCAGCAGCTAGTAAACTGGTTAACGCGTTAATCAGGGGATTAACTAGGTAAATCCTGGAATAGGTTTGAATGGTCACGGCCAGGTATCTTTGACTCTGTGAACCTTATAAACAACGATACAAAGCAAGTCGTTCCTAGTTATTGCAGCATATGGCAGATCTCACTTGTATAGTGTGGACTATTTGGTTTAATCAGTGACACCTTAAGGTGGAATAGATCATCTGTGATGCAACACCTCTTTTTCATTGATTCATCTCCTCCCTCGAATCCTGTTAGTTTACCATCACCATAACGCAGACGGTGACATTAACACTTCTCTTCAAGAGAGAAATAAACACTAAAAAGGTAGTTCATTATTTACACCCCTCTTTTGATATTTTCAAGATGTATTATGATAACCATTGTCTGAAGGCACCATATGCCACCTGAGTAATGTCTCAGATTTATTTTAGAAGTGTGGCAGGCATCCTTGTAGAAGCGCAACCGACACTAAGCTGCCTGCTCTTATCCGCTGTCACGGGAGCTTTGACTGTTCCTTTTACAGTCATGTTTGTTCCAAAAGTTGTTATTTCACACACAAACACACACACACACACACACACACACACACATGGTCCCGGGAGACACACTGCTGTGATGTTTGTTTAGTGTAACAAAAGCCTAGGGTTTCTCCAGACAGAATGTCAAGGCTTGTATTAATCTTTGCAGATCATGCTTCAGGCAATATCAAAGAAAGCTGGTAATGATATTTCTCAGTAGGGGACATAAATAGTGTGGAGGTTGAATAGGCACATCACCACAGAAGTGGGGTAAACTTAAAATTGCATAGAATTAGGCTAAAGCTTACTACCGGATGAATTTCATCAACTATTATTAGTTAACTTGCAGGATCTCGGTGTTAGTTAGAGAACTTTTGAAGGAATTTTGTAGCCAGCCTGGTGTCACTTAGTTTGATTACAGACAAAAATACCCTTTCACACAATTGACGTGCAGTCTGTCATGTAGTGAAATCAAGCCAAGTTTGATGTGAAGGCACAAAAAAATCACACAAATCAAACCTACAGAAGTTGAAAAGTTCTGCCTCCAATTTTTTAAACGATGGTACAAAGAGATTGGAGTTGCGCTTCTGCTCAGTAGCCCAGCCCCTTTGCCTGTTTGTCTGCCTACGTTTTTCTGGAGGAGGAGGGAATTACCATAAACTCATTTGGGAAAGAGATACATGGAGAGCATGTAAAACTTGAACAAGGAAGCCCTGCTGTGGAAGTGTGTGTGTGTGTGTGTCTTCTTGTGTGTTTATGCGCCCACACACAACCAAACAAAATACACAAGGCAGGAGAAGACTGACTGGACCTTCTAACAAAAGCCAGGCCTTTCACTGAGGTCTGACTGCCTGCTGCTGCTTCTAGCTGCTCGGACCTGAACTATGGAACCCCCTTTCATTTTATCCATACTCATCTTCTCCTTCCTGACACATCGATCTAGTTATTCGTCTCTCCATTCCTCTGTCTCTGTATCTTTCCATAAGTAAGAAATCCCAAGTTTTCTTTTATTCAAATAATATTTGAAGGTCAAAGAGAGAAGGCCAGGAAGGTTATGCAATGTCAGGATTATGTAAAACACTTTGTCATGCACGCATTGACATCTATTGCCGTGTGAATTATTTAGTTTCCGCTTGTTGACAATGAGAGAACATGTCTTCCATGACCGTCATTCCCCCAATCCTGGGGGTGGTGGTGGGGGGGGGGGGGGGTTCATGGGGGGAGGGAGACAGATTGTTCTAGTCTTCTCAGTAGCCTCCTTTCCACTAAGGAGGCCAAGCATTCTAATCTGGACTTGACTTTAAGGTCTCTTGAATCTTTCTGAATGATCGTTTTTGCTACTATTAGGACATACCTGTTATGTTTTAGTTTTTTTATCGTCTGTAAATTCCATTTTGTTTTTGTACTCCCCACCAAACTAGGCTAAACTACACCTTTGTCCCCGACTCTGTTGTTCCAGAGAAGGAGAGGGAGTGGAGGGGTCCGTTCTTCTTCATCCAGGCTGCGGACCCCCAGCTGGGGCTTATGAAGGCCTGGAGGGACGGGGACTGTGACGGAGGCGGGGACGAGTGGGACGAGGAGGTCCAGCTCACCAGGCAGACTGTGGAGGCTATCAACAAAATGAGCCCCAGACCCCGGTTCATGGTGCTGTGTGGAGACCTGGTACATGCCATGCCAGGTAGGATTAAGACACACACACACACACATTTTACAGATGTCCCCACACACAAGTAGACCCACACCTTTAATGTTGGATCATGTAAACCTAGTATGTAAGCACAGACAAGCAACTACAGCAGCTATGAACTATATGCGACAGGTCGTTTGACTCCCTACCTCAATACTGCCACATAGTGTCATGTCCTAGCAGTGATTATCGACTGTAGATCCAGCCCTGTGTTCCTCTGCTGACCTCTGTAGCGCTGTCAGTGTGAGGAGTCAGGCCGGCTTAGAGTGCCTCGCCTCTTTAAAGGGAATAGGATATGTATGGAACATAACGATTCATATATTCTGTCCTCCCCTGTGAAATTGTTCCGAGTTAATTTATGCATTCTGAGCAACGTTTTCATTGGAACGGTTTCAGCATGATCCCTATGAAGTACGCATGAGGTTTGCACTGTTGCAGCTAAAGGAGGAATGATGCGTTTGTTGTGGTAGCTAAGCATCCCACATGTTTCCAAATGGAGGACATGGAGCAATGGGATTGGAGTCCTCTGAACCTGTCTGCCAGACCGTCCCTGAGCACAGATGCTGGTGCTGAAGCTAGTTGAATGAGCCGCCTATAGATGTGTGTGTTGGAGGGCCAGAAGTCCAGCTGTCTAATGTGATAGTGGGGCTGGGAGAGTGGGGCGCGCCAGCCCTTCTGCTGTGAGGATGTGGTCGAGGAGAGCCAGGAGCCTCTAACCAGGGAGACTACCTCCTCCTGACACCACGGCATGGGGGGTGAGGAGGAGAGATGGAGCAAAGAGGATAGGGTAGGGGGACGTCAGCTGGCTTGTCTAGTTCTTTCTTTGTTACTGTAAGGCCGGGGACAAGGCCACTTCAGGTCCCCGACTGGGGGATTGTTTGATAAGATGGCAACAGGAAATCATTGCCAAAACTGTACACAGAGTGCACATTAAGACCACAGTGCGCTGGTTAATGACTTCAGGGCTGACTCCTAACTCCAGGCATAAGCACATTTGTTCAGCCCACGACAGGCATATTGTTCCAGAGAGATTGGAACAACCTCTGCCCTCTCGCTCTCTCATTTTTGCCTGGAACGACCTCTCTCAGCTGTTCATGAACAACCACCATGCATTGCAGGCCTCCACAACATCCCCTCAGAGAGCTTAGTAGGAGGTCCTAAGGATCTCATCTTCTCCGTGACTGTGACCTTTAAGCCGGGCCTCTCACCCCTCATCCCTCCCTCCTCTCTCTCTCCTCTCATTCTCTCTTGATCAGTAGTGTTTATGCTTCAGCCTCGCTGTCGCCGCACAGCCATACTCTGACCGTAGGGGTTCCGGGCCCTTCCATTGGCCCCGCCGTCATGCCTTGTTACCGTCAGGAGCGCCGCGGCAGGTTGTGTATGCCAACCACATTACACACCACGTCCGTCACTAGCCTGTGTTTCCGGGGGCTGGGTGTGGGGTTTAATGCCAGCGCACCCCATCCATGTTTTGATATTTTCCCTTAAACGATTTTATTTACCAAATGAGACTTTGGATGCCGGTGCCGGCCAGGGAAGTTGACTGTCGACCGCCTCGTCAACAAGGCTGCCTGTTGGGGACAGGAAATTGGCACCCATCTCTGACTAGATATGTCATTCTAGTTCTCTCTCTCTTTTTCTCTCTTTGTTCTCTTCAGTAAACACACCACCACGACACATCCCTTATGGGTTTTTTTTCTGCCAACCCTCTATTGTAGTCCAGACATGGTCAAACAAATCGTAACTCACACTGTCTGCATTTTCACAAAGGCTGTCAGTGTGTTTCAGCTGCGGTACCCCATCAGGGCAGATGGAACACCCAGATGGGTGGACATTAAACCTTTGTAAAACCCCAGACTGCAACTCAGGCTTCTGCTCTGTCTACTCTGAGAAGGACATGACAGATTGTACACAGTATGAATATGTATCCACCTGTGCGGTAGGCCTGAGAAGGCCTAGTACGTGATGTAAATGTGTCTGAAGAATTGTTTCTATCCATTAGCCTCCCCTCTGCCCCCTACAACACCCCTGCCATCACACAGTATCACCTTCGGATCAATAGCACCAGAAGGCCTTGAAGGACCCCACTGATGCCACTTTGATCAACCAATCAACTCCCTTATCCTGTTGTGGTTATGCCCCCCAAGCAGGCTCCCTGTTGCTGCAGCCAATCAGCTCCCACCAGGCTTCCTGCTGGGCCAATCACATCTTTCCCTGACCAGACCCCCTCCTATCAGAATCCACAGGTCCTCTTCCCTAACGAGGGCTATCAGGAGGTGCTAAAAGGCTGCCCATTTCCCACCATCATTGAAGCGGTTGCTGTGATCCAGCTTCCTGCTCCGCTCCGAGCGAAGCCCCTAGGGCCTTCATCTCAAGGACTTCCCTCTCACTGAGCTGAACAGGATAAGAGACTCACAGTAGAGAAGGTTTGTGTGTGAGAGAGGGGGGAAGAGAGAGATGATTAGATTACAGTAACATGCTGGACTTACCACAGCTCTAATAAGGACTACAAAAGGATGTCATCAGGGATGGAGGGATGGGGGACGATAGGGGGGATAAAGGAGGAAAGAGAAGAAGAGAATAAAGGGAAGTGGAGGCGGGAAGGTGAGGGGGAGGTTATCCTCTGACTCCCAGTCCCCTCTCTAGCTGGGAGGAAGCCCTTAATTGCAGTTGAAGGCAGATAAAGTGGAATCCTCAAAGGAGCACTGCTGGGTAGGGGAGAGAAGGAGAAGAGGGGAAAGGAAAGGAGGAGAGAGGAGAGCGGAGAGAAGAACACGCAGGGGAAATTATTTTTGAGTGATGTGTGTGTGTGTGCGCACACGCGTGTGTAGACCTGTTTAGGAGAGTTGGATGGATGGATGAACGAATATACGTTTTCATATTCAGCAGGAATATCTGGTTTCAAACAAAACAGGCATACCTGGACATGGTCACCGTCCGTACCCAGCGAGGGTGAGACTTGGCTACCGCAGCTCATCTGGTGCTCATGATCTCCTTTTGTGTGTCTTTCTGAGCTTATTGTCTCAATCTCAATGGCTTTTGTCTTTGTTTGCATACAATTATTAAGCATTGTAATTAGATCAATCACTCCAGATGGCTGCTGGGAAGCTTTTGACTTTACTAGACATGTGTCCCCCCCCCCCCCCCAGCCATCCACACAGATCCCCAAAAAGGTCGTACAAAACGATAGAAAGACACAGCATATATTGATTGAGACACAGTGTAAAGGATTTACTCAACTGAAGAAGCAGAGTTGGTGTGTGGGTCTGTGTGTGTTTGCTTTTAAAGACTCGTCAGCGTGTCACCGAAGAGGTTCCCAATGAAGAGTCCTTCATCTGGTTCCTGTTTTAGACAAATGTTGTTTTCTCTCCTTCAAACAAATGCTCTCATCTTCAGCAACCATCCTGTCCAAACTTCTAAGGAAATTCTAAGTAAAAGTAGGCCAGTGAAAATAATTACCAGAGAGAAGGAAGAATCACTTTGCTCTGCATTGATGGGTTTGTTTGATACACACTCTAAATTATAAATAGATTTCCTTTACCCATTCTCTCTTTACTTTATCCACAGAGGGACTATGATTAACTTTACACCAAATTATAGTTCTCCTCTTGTCTTCTTGTCCTGAATTTAAACTCAACTTGCTGTGAACAGCGAGTGAGATGTTTTTGCCGGATTACCTTGTGTGTGTGAGCCACAGAGGACCACCACCACTTTACCCCTCCTTCCTCTCTCCATTTCTGCCTTCCTTCCTCATCACCGCGCCTCTACCCCCACCTCCAGGTACCCCATTCAGGGCTGGCCAGGAGAGGGACCTGAAGGGCGCTCTGGGGGGCACAGACCCCTCCATCCCCTTAGTGTTCGTCAGTGGGAACCACGACCTGGGGAACATCCCCACCCCAGACACCGTGGAGCAGTACTGCCAGGCCTGGGGGGATGACTACTTCAGCTTCTGGGTGAGGCAGAGGGAAAGGGAGGGAGGGAGGCTGTTCAATTTGGGTCAACGTGATTGGAAAAGTTGGCGTCGTTGTGTGAATGAACTCCCCTCCCCTCCCCCAGGTAGGAGGAGTACAGTGTCTCGTGTTGAACTCCCAGCTGTTCTACGATGCCTCGGCGTGTCCCAGCCAGAGGGAGGCCCAGGACCGGTGGCTGGGGGAGCAGCTCCAGGCGGCCTCCTCCTCCTCTCCTGCCCGGCGCCTGCTGGTGTTCCAGCACATTCCCCTGTACCTGAAGACCCCTGACGAGGAGGACGACTACTTCAACCTTCAGACCGCCGTCAGACACAGCCTGCTGGACCGCTTTAAACAAGCAGGTATGACGTCTCCATGCGCAGCCAATGAACAGAGAAACAAGGTTTAACCAATCAGGCGTACTGAGGAACAAGGTTTAACCAATCAGGTGTACTGAGGAACAAGGTTTAACCAATCAGGCATAGCCAGGGACAAGGAACGGTTAATCAGGGCCCAGATTAAAGAACTCTTGTTACTTTAAGGTGCATCTGTAATTTTAAGCATCACTAGGTTTGGATTTTCTGGAAATGAAAGACTTACTGGCATCATTATAGTAATGATAAAGATTAATACACACATTGCTTTGCTGTTCCCTAGTCCTCAGAGCTTTGGAACAGGATAAAGGGGAGGAGTTAACCTATCACAGAGCCTGCAGCATATACCCTACCTTATGGAGCCAAGGGAGCCACTGCATCACTAATTAACATAATCATTGCCCTTGCTTGCTTTAGGCAGCCACACACCCATCAGCGGCTATTGTTATCAGGCTTATAGATCCCTCGTCCGAGGGTAAGTCCTGGAAGGGGAGACTGTCTTTGGTTCCTTCCCCACACACGTCCCCCATGGCTGGCCTCCAGCAGAGGCAGGAGGGATGGGAGAGGCGTGCCCAGCCGCGTGGCTGTCAGACCACGCTTCCCAAACACGCCTCAAGGTTGACAACATGTGAACCTGCCTCGCTGTCACCACCCGTGTGGCGGAAGCAGCTTAAAGCGTCAGGTCTGGGACACGGCGACAGGTGTGTTACGTGAAGGGGAACATCTCTCCCATCCCATCGACTCGCTCGTTTAGACGTGGTCTGGTCTCACTCAGGAATTCACTTTACATACATATATGTACATTTTGGTTCATTATTGATGACTTCCTGCTCATAGGGGTATCGGTGTACGTGTGTGTGTGTGTCAGGATGGAAACATTTAGAAATGGGGATTTGATACGGTGCTGATGGTGTTTTATTTATCAGTAGCTCGGACAGCCGTAGCTTTGTACAGGCTGCATCTCTCCATCCCATCCCGTCTTCCTCCCCATGAATAAGCCGACCTGTCATCTGTAAAGAGCAGGCCTGGGAGGTTCCATCCCCCTCAGCTCAGAGAAAGATGGAGGACTGAGGGGTGGGTGGTGGGGTGGGGGGGGGGGGTTAGACTGACGGGTGGAGGAAAAGTTAGTTCTGTTTAAAAGTTCCCTTCAGGATTGGAGTTTAAAGGAGTGAAGAGGGGGACATTTTTGGTATGGCTAGCCTGCGTGTCTGAACTGACTTGCTACACGATCTATCTATCTAACTCTGTTTGAAAAGCCGGCATTGGTCTTATGACCAAATGGCCTTATATGGTCTTGTAGTGTGTGTTGAGTTTAATCTCAGTCCATCTTCTAAAGAGCTGGAGGCATGGGCCATCTTCAGTGCGTGTAACCAGGGTCAGAGATCAGGGTCTCTAATCTGCTAGATATGGTTGTCTAAATCTCTGTATTAGCACTCAAGTTGCTGTTCCAGTATATTCTGGGAACACACCAAAGCAAAGAATAATTCAGAGTTGCCGTCTTGTCCTCTTGTGTTTGGAGATTGTTGAAGTGTGTGTGTTGTACAATAAATGTGTTTTCACTGCGGGGCACAAAGGCGCTGGGTAAAAATACCCAGACCCATCGACTGAGACAATGCACAATTTTGGCATCCCAGAGACAACAACAAAGAAATGAATATATATAAACATCAATTTCAAAACAAAGGATGTGTGTGTACCCTTGTACCCCCCGTCCATTCTCTCATAATGCGTGGTTAACCCTTTCGTGGCCATGTGGCCATTTGATTTTCCATGCCTTTTTGACCCTTTAGTGATCCTGTACTGCAAGTCAGTTTTCTACCCTAATCAATTCCTAATTCTTCCAACATGAACCACATATAGACAATACTTCCATATTTGTATACATTGAATTGGATGTTATGTGTACAATATTTTCTGTTTTTGTTTATTGCTTCTAACACCACTAACCAAGAAATGTTTTGAAACATAATAACAGTTTTAATGACATGTTTATATTCTCCACAAAACAGAACTGTGGTTGAGGATATGTGATCTACATATGGATAATGATCCATGATAGGCCCTTTGTAGTTAAACAGTGCCATACCTGAGTTGTGACAGCATTTCTGGATGAGGTGAAGAGGGCCATCAGGGGATTAGTAGCACTGAGGATTGAAGCACCCACCTCAGAAGCACTTCTCCAACATGCAACCTTCTAAGAATGGAAAATATACAAGCCCTGCAGACACATAATTAAATTCAATTGAATTTCCGTCACCAAGGTATTTTTCATGTGCGTGCGGGGGGGTGTGCGGTAGCTAAGTGAAATATTCCCAGTGTGTATGTTATCAAGGCTCTACAGCTGTGCATGGAAGGCTGAAACAATAATTAGGTGCCTACACCCTGCAAGAACATGTTCTCATCACATTTACACTATGTAAATGATCAGTATTGGACGTTCAAGGAATTGTATTTTTCAAGTGTGTGTGTGTTCCCAACAGTAGCATCCAGACCCCCTCCTCAGCACTCCTCCTGTTGGTAGCTACACGGTTAGAAAGATTCCATCTACCTACTCAGGGTACTACACACATACACTTCTCAGACAATGGGACCCAGCCCCAGAATCCAGAATCCTACCATACAGCCCCAGCATCCAGCATCCCTACCATACAGCCCCAGCATCCAGCATCCCTACCATACAGCCCCAGAATCCAGCATCCTACCATACAGCCCCAGAATCCAGCATCCTACCATACAGCCCCAGCATCCAGCATCCCTACCATACAGCCCCAGCATCCAGCATCCCTACCATACAGCCCCAGAATCCAGCATCCTACCATACAGCCCCAGAATCCAGCATCCCTACCATACAGCCCCAGCATCCAGCATCCCTACCATACAGCCCCAGAATCCAGCATCCTACCATACAGCCCCAGAATCCAGCATCCTACCATACAGCCCCAGCATCCAGCATCCCTACCATACAGCCCCAGCATCCAGCATCCCTACCATACAGCCCCAGAATCCAGCATCCTACCATACAGCCCCAGAATCCAGCATCCCTACCATACAGCCCCAGCATCCAGCATCCCTACCATACAGCCCCAGAATCCAGCATCCTACCATACAGCCCCAGAATCCAGCATCCTACCATACAGCCCCAGCATCCAGCATCCCTACCATACAGCCCCAGCATCCAGCATCCCTACCATACAGCCCCAGAATCCAGCATCCTACCATACAGCCCCAGCATCCAGCATCCCTACCATACAGCCCCAGCATCCAGCATCCCTACCATACAGCCCCAGAATCCAGCATCCTACCATACAGCCCCAGAATCCAGCATCCTACCATACAGCCCCAGCATCCAGCATCCTACCTTACAGCCCCAGCATCCAGCATCCTACCATACAGCCCCATCATCCAGCATCCTACCATACAGCCCCAGCATCCAGCATCCCTACCTTACAGCCCCAGAATCCAGCATCCTACCATACAGCCCCAGCATCCAGCATCCCTACCTTACAGCCCCATCATCCAGCATCCCTACCATACAGCCCCAGCATCCAGCATCCCTACCTTACAGCCCCAGAATCCAGCATCCTACCATACAGCCCCAGCATCCAGCATCCCTACCTTACAGCCCCATCATCCAGCATCCTACCATACAGCCCCAGCATCCAGCATCCCTACCTTACAGCCCCATCATCCAGCATCCCTACCATACAGCCCCAGAATCCAGCATCCTACCATACAGCCCCAGCATCCAGCATCCCTACCTTACAGCCCCATCATCCAGCATCCCTACCATACAGCCCCAGCATCCAGCATCCCTACCATACAGCCCCAGCATCCAGCATCCCTACCATACAGCCCCAGCATCCAGCATCCCTACCATACAGCCCCATCATCCAACATCCCTACCTTACAGCCCCAGCATCCAGCATCCCTACCTTACAGCCCCATCATCCAGCATCCCTACCATACAGCCCCAGAATCCAGCATCCTACCATACAGCCCCAGCATCCAGCATCCCTACCTTACAGCCCCATCATCCAGCATCCCTACCATACAGCCCCAGCATCCAGCATCCCTACCATACAGCCCCAGCATCCAGCATCCCTACCATACAGCCCCAGCATCCAGCATCCCTACCATACAGCCCCATCATCCAACATCCCTACCTTACAGCCCCATCATCCAGCATCCCTACCATACAGCCCCATCATCCAGCATCCCTACCTTACAGCCCCATCATCCAGCATCCCTACCATACAGCCCCATCACCCAGCATCCCTACCTTACAGCCCCATCATCCAGCATCCCTACCATACAGCCCCATCACCCAGCATCCCTACCTTACAGCCCCAGCATCTAGGCCCAATCCTTACGGAGATAAAAACACATGTTGGGAGTTTCCATTGCAGCTCGTGGATACAGAGCACCTCACACTACACCTAATACCCTTTTCCCCCCCTCATCCCTCTCCTAGGAGAGTATTGGATAAGAGGCACTTAAAGCTGATCTAGCTCATTGTTTCACAGCAGAGAGCCAGGGTGATGGGGGCATGGGTGCAGGAGGGAGTGGAGATGGAGGATTGTGATATCCTTAATAGGATGCTGGGTGTAGATGTAACAGGACCCGCCTCAGGACCTGGCAGACGTGGAACTAGCGAGGCTGTCGGTGGCTGTGCGGGGGACGCAAACACGTGATGACGAAACGTCCTCCCGACCCTCCACTTTGGAACAGGCTCGATGGATGGCTTGTGATGGCATGGTGCTTGTTTGTTTGTGGGCCACAATGGAGCTGAGGCAGTGTTCTTCATGTCGCGGAGGAAGTCATTTCTAATTGAACGAGCATCAATAGATTGATGAATGTTGCTCTGTCTTGTTCTCTCTCAATATGATATATTTAACACGTAACACTGCATAACTGTGATGTAAGATTTCTGTCGCCGTTCTTTGGGGAGGTGGGGAACACACACAGTACAGTCACAGTAATCAGTCATTCTGTGTGCATGCGTGCGTGTGCATGTGTGTGTGTGTGTGTGTGTGTGTGTGTGTGGAGGACAAGAGAAGGGGATTGTGGGGTTTGAGTGATGGATGAGAGTGATTTGTAGCAGGTAGGGTGATGAAAGGCCTTGCTCTGGTACATCATTCCCTCGCTTTCTCTGTCATGCAAATTACCCACTGGCATGCTCGCCTGATGAATTATTTCCAGCCCAGTACTTTAATGACACCCAACCTTCGTGCACACGCAAACATGCGTGCGCACACACGCGCGCACGTGTGAGCACATTGTCACACACACATTGTCACGAGAGAGAGAGAGAGAGAGAGAGAGAGAGAGAGAGAGAGAGAGAGAGAGAGAGAGAGAGAGAGAGAGAGAGAGAGGTAGGCCTAATCTCTAATATGAAGAGGCAGGATGAGTGACAGCGCCAAGGAGACAACTGCTGTGACCTATCCAGTCATTTACACATCAGTGATTACTGAGAGTGTCGGGGGAGTGAATGTAGAAGGGAAGGACGGACGATAAGAAGAAGACGGACGAAGCAGGAAAGAAACGTCCTCGCCTCGTCGAACGAGTCTTGTTTTCTTAACCTTCGCAAACACCAAGCTTGAGAGAAGAGATACATGAAGGTCAATCCAGAGATATCCATATCCATTATTCAGCCAACTCAGCCCACCTGCAGAATAGCCCGACACATCCCAACACCCAGCTGTGTGTGCAGCGGTTCAGCCAGACCAGCTAAGCCTCTCCCCGCTACCGCGCCTCAGCTTTGACTGTCATCTACCTCTGCTGGCGTTCAAGACGTCTCCATCTGCCTGCCTGCTTACTGCAGGGGTTTTCGGGGGAATTCTTCTCCGCTCTGTCAAAACACTTCAGATAGTCCTCTCTCTATCACCCGGAGCAGGAGCCAGACTGAGAGCCCTGCGTCTGACAGCTAAATTGGAGTCACACAGAGACACAGAATGGATGTGGAATTATTAGCGGTGGCAAGAAAGTGCATGTTTTGGTGGAGCAGGGCACAAACACCCACTCTGCTGAACACACACTGGCAGTGAGGAGAGAGAAGTGTAAAAACAAGCTGTCAGTGCTCCACCAACTAATTAAGATCAAGAACTTATGAATGCATGACGGGACAAGGGGTCTAAGACTGTGCCTTGCTCCTGTACCTGTCTGCTGTCTGAAAACAGAATGGCCAACGGAATCAGGGATGGGGGAAAGATATAGGATGGAGGAGAGAAGAATGGAGAGAAGGATATAGAAGGATGAACAGGTGGAATGGGAGGGGGGGAGGAGGTAGGGAAGAATAGAGGGAGATTTGTGGATGACCCAGACAGGCTAGGGTCTGACTCTGCTGCCATCAGCAGCCCCTTTAGTGCCTGATTAATGATGCTCTCTGAAAATGTCTGTGGCTTCAACAGTGAGGGTCTGAAGAGTCAAGACAAGATTTTTCCAAAATGTAAATGACTTTTGCTGCTGGTTCACTCCCTCTGATCCTTTTTCTGAATAAATGCAGCTTAGTTGTCTCTCTCTCTCTTTATCTCTCTCTCTTTCTGTCCCTCTCACCCCCCCCCCCCCCCCCCTCAAGATAGGAGAGTGTTGCTGCGGTAGCACTTTGTGGTGGTGGGGTGGTGGAAAGGTTGGGGTGCGTGTTGGTAGTGTATGTCATTAAAGCCAAATTGAGAACAGCTCCTCTGCAGTTACAGTATAGATGACTCATCTCTATGATTAGAGAAAACATTTCCCTCTGTTCTCGTTTTTGTTGTTATTGTTGATGTTGTAGTTCTGGGTTTGTTTTTTGTGTTTGTAAGCTAATTGAAATGCTGCTGAGTTGTGTGAATCCTCCCAGTGTAGAGGGCTGTACAGGATTAACAGTTTATAGGTGCACACATAAATACATACATACATACATACAGATATCACCATGACAACAAACCCCAAAACACAGACACAATCTACCTCAGTTGTACACACACTCTCACTCTTTCAATATTGCTCTCTGTTTACACACATATACACACGCATCTACCAACAAGCGCTGTCATACACACAAACACACACGACACAACTATCAAATCAACCCCTGCATCGCCAGACCCTCACCCCCCAATGGTTGGGTGAGTGTGTGAAGGGAGGTGTGGAGCTCTTGTAAACGACATTGCCCAGGGCCACCAGCAAGCTCCTGCTGTGCTGCACAGTCGTAACCAAGTAATGCTAGAACCATCCCCTCCAGTCCTGCCTGCTAACGAATTTAGCCTGGGAAAAGCGCACAGTTTGCATCATCAATTTCCATCTACGTTTAGATAGATTAATTATGCAGTGGTCCGATATGGGCTGCTTCTGCAACTGCGTTGTTTTGGCTATTCATATAATTTCCAGAAGATCTGTGTTCTAGCGATGGGTGGAAGAGCCTGATGCGGAGGTTCTTGATTATACGGACTGGAGTGGAAAACAGCTAAAAATATATTTTTTTGAATTGTGCAGACTGGTGTCTTACAGTGTTATTAAGGTGTTAACATGGTCTTTGTTGCCAGGTTTGGCTAAGGAACAGGTTATGTGCTGCCAGGTTTGGTTGAGGTTTAAGCTCTTTGTTGCCAGGGTTGGCTGAGGCATCCCTCCAAGGTGCGGCAGCGGGCGAACATCTCTCACTGCAGCATCACTGTTAGAAGCTCAGCGTCTTCTCTTCCTCTATTAAAACCTGGCAAATTACTGAAGAATGCCTAACAGTGTGTTGCATGCTCTGCTTCTCTCGCCACTGTCACATGCGCAAACCCCCCCACACACACACACTCCCCTTACGAAAGGAGAGAACTCATTTGCTCCTTTAATTAGGGGTAGTAAGGCTGTGTGACTGTGTTCCATCAGTCCGCTACTTGTTCTATTCGCGAGAGGAGCGACGTGGCAGCAGTGCTGCAGGGCATCACACACACACACAAAAACACCCCATCTCAATAATGACGACGACGGGACAGGAAAATAATTTGAAAACGCCTGAGTAAAAGTTTTAGGTCGCAAAATATTTTGAAAAGGGAGACTCGCAAACACTCTCTTTCTGTTGCTTTATCTTGTTTTCTTCCAGACTCTCTCCATATATTATAACCCCCCCTCTCTCTGGCGTTCTCGCCTGCCTCCCATCAGGCTTTATGAAGACAGTGTGCAGACGATTTGACAGATAAGGCAATGATCTCATTATACTGCTAAATGGAGCTAATTTGAATGTATTGCCATAATATGCCACGCAGAAACCTTATCAAGGGCAATTTGCATATGTTACAATGTGTGTTGCATATGCATTGCGACAGGAAGTGGACCGAAGTGTAATAGATCGGCAGCGGTTTCTGCCGTAACACCGACACAGCGCAGCCTAAGGAACTAAACCAGACAGACCCCCTGCTGGTAACATGCCACTTCTAGTTAGTCAGAACATGCTGCTCCACTTCCTGGTGTTCGGCTGCTTGGATTGGACAACACATCTCGGGTTGTAATGGGGAAATAGGACTTGAGTTCAGGGACACAGCTTTTTAATCCAGTATAATGTCTTCATACATATGAAGTATAGATAACAAGACACATGGCTCTAACATAGCCATGTAATTGTAATCACACAACTACACACATTCCCATTATACAAAAAAGACATTCACACTTATTTTTCTCAAGTGTATTTGATTCAAATGGGGCAGAACTGATTTCAATTACTGTTCTCCTTTTCCCCTCTCTTCCCCTCTCCTCCTTTCTCGTCCTTCTACAACATCCAACTCCTTTCCTCTTCACCCTCCCGCCTCTGTTTTTTTTCATCATCTCTTCCCTTCTCTCCTCTTCTTGGGTTCTCCACATCTCCTCCCCATGCGCCTTCACTTCCCAGGTGTGAAGGCGGTGTTCTCGGGCCACTACCATCGTAACGCGGGGGGGTTCTGCGGAGGACTGGACATGGTGGTGAGCTCTGCTATTGGCTGCCAGCTGGGCAATGACACCCATGGGGTCAGGGTGGTGGTTGTGACAGCTGACGACATCATCCACCGCTATTACAGCCTGGAGCAGCTGGCTGGGCGGGGCATGGACGATGACCTGAGGAAGTTACTGCAGGCCTGACCAAGAGGAGAAAATTCCACTTTGAGCCTGACCTATACAAGTAGTCAACTATGCAAGCCCGACCAATGATGAGGTGCAGGAGGCGGTCTAAGCAATGTTTCTCTTCCCTGTTGCTATCCAGGCAGGGCATTGATTTGTTTCTATTGTAGCCTATTGAATGTATTTTTGAATTCATACACTCTGCCTTGGAGACAGCGGAAACAAACACTACATGGTGAGAAGGACTTTGGCCGCGGAGAGCTCGCTGTGAAAAACATCCCCCCAATGTACAACTCCAGACATCTCTACCTGGAGCACAATGACCGGCATTAGCCCATGTCAGCCTACTATTACAGACCATCAGAACGTGTTGAGGTTCCAGGCAAGATCACAGATTGTGTCTCGATACTCTGTATACGATAGTGTGTATCAACTAGGCCTGTCTGTACACTACAGTTTCATTCTAAAAAAGTAAGCAAACCATTATAGAGGTAACTGTGTATTGAGTTTGATGTTTGTATTCTTGTGCAGTTTTTGTATAGCCTGTTCTTGTGTTCACATGCCTGTTTTAACTGTCTAGCAGCACTGAATGTCTTAAACAAACAGTGTGGGATGGATGGATAGGGAGAAAAGGAGGGAGGTAGAAAGGGTAGGTGTTTGTGTGGGTTGGTCGATGTGTGACTGTGGCCCAGAATGACTCGGCTCGCACCCCCACTCACCCAGCCCACTGTCAACGTAACACGTTGCCATGGCAGCCTGAGAGGCACGGCTGTGGCCCTACGATGACCATTTCCTGTGTGCGAGTGTGTGTGAGATGGGCGGTGGATTTCCACAAACGGCTGACCCTATTTTATACATCAGACGTGTTTGTCTACATATGTGTAGAAAAACAAACAATGGACTATCTTCAGTTAATAAACCATTTCCTGGTCACTGTGTTCTTAATATCATCCCCTTAGCCCATACTGGGATCATTAAGAAAACTGTTTTCAATGTCATTTGACAAATTTTTATGAGATGACCTGGCCATTTTCATAATGTCTGTGATGTAATATCAGTTCATATGCATACTTTACCCTTTCACTCTTTCTGTCTCTCTCTCTTCCACACTCAGGCTGTCTCTGACCCCTCTGGTGTCTGATGGTCCCAGGGATTCACCCTGTGCTGGCTGTTGAAAGCTAGCTGCTGTTTATCGATCCAACCTGCCATGTGTCAGTGTCCCCTGGCCTGCCGTACACACACACACACACAAACACTCCACTCACGCACCTCACTGTTACTGCTGCCTCTGAAGTAACCAGACTTCATGGACCGCTCATCTGGTGAAGCAAAACACACTTCCTCCATAACCATGTGACCGTATGCACGTTTATATTTGCTCCTTTATGGAGCACAGAAGCGTTCTAGAGTCATTCTAAAACACGAGCCTAAGACCTTGGGGCTGATAGGGGCTTTGTCATAAGCCATTCCAAAAGCATAATGAAAATCTGTTGGAATGACAGTTATCAAAATGGAAAACGGAACAGTTAAATGACATGGTCTGTGAGCCAGGGCCGACATAACAGACTGGAACGGGGAAAGTTATTTCTTTATTATGGATGTAACATTTCCTTCTTATGGTTGACTGCTCTCATTCATTCAAAATGGTTCCTCCAAATCACAATTATGTGTCTTGGTGGCGAGACTTCCATTATATCAAGTGATTTATTACAATGTGGTTAACAACCCTGTATTATTATTACCTGTTCAAAGGCTAATAGGGTTGAGGATTATTTACTTTTCAAATAACCCATTTTGAGGGTTTCCAAGACTTCAGTGGAACATTCTCCATTGAAAGGGCCACAGTAGTTTGCACTTGTGAGGTGGTGTTTCACAATAGACTGCTACTACCAGCATGACCACTCCCAGTGTTCACTTATAGAAGCCTCAGCATGCAGTGTGTGGGTAGCCAGCGTGGTGATGACGCAAGCGAATACCCCTCTCAATCTTGGAAACACCGACAAGTCTGCCGTCAGTCTGTCGATTTGACACTCTCTGCTGGGGCCAGATTGAGTGTGACTCACTCTCCGGAACCATAAAACCCTGCATGTAAATACACGCTTTTTTCTTCTTTTTTTGGTTTCATTTGTGTTCAAGGGTCCACAGGTGTTGGCTGAGGAAATGACTCCCAGTGTGTTCTATCTAGGCCTGGCATTGGGATGCCACGCTCCTGGCAGCGCGCCCGAGAGAGGGGACCATCTGGGGACCAGAGAGGCATCAAGCACCCCTCCTCCTGCGGGGTGGTGAACGTGCCATATTCACATAGAGTGAATGTAAACAGTTTACCATGGCTACCTCTTGTCATTTCCTCACAATCACTCTCTAACAGTGTACAGGCACCTACTGTCAGAGTCAACAAGACATACCTTTCTTACAGAGTTTGGGTGCATTGTACTAGCCTACAGTGTGGGTACGTTGTCTTAGTTCCTCCTAAATCCTCCTGTAGAGCAGTCAGACCTCGGGGGTCTCTGCTTACTCAGGTCCTTTAACAGCTTCCTTAACTAGTAGAGCTCTCGATGTGAGGATGTTGTGTGACTGAGGGCTGAGGCTAATACAATTTCCCCCTCCCTCGTTCTTTCTGGCTCCTTCTCAGCCGTGACTGTGTAGCCTGGGTACTTCTTGGTCTGATGGAAGCCTGTGAGTGTCAGCATGGTTCCTGACAGCCAGCTAAGGTGCATGACTGACCGGAATGGCTTCAGGTGTAGAGGAGCTTGATGTGAGTGATGTGAAGCAATGGGTCTCCTGCCTGTGATGATGGAAATGGAAACTCCTTAAATCCAGTGACCCATTCCTCCTGCTCCCGCTGTGTCCTGTAATTGGCTGTCTCTCTAGAGGTACCCTAGGGGGGGGGAGGGGGGGGGAAACTAATTTAGTCAAAGTAAGGTTCTGTCTGGAATCATTTCACCAATAGGTTGTCACAAGAATTAAAAGGGTTCTCCCACAGGGAAGACCTAAGATCTCTTCAGGAATCTCTTATTCCAGGCGTGTAGAATGTGGTCATGAGAACATTCTGAGCCATGCAATCCAAGTCTCTAGTTGTGCTGTTTATTCTCAAGGTGTCAGAGAACTAGAACTTTCTAGGTTGTGCTCTTCTTAGTCAGAGTGAAGAACAGAAGGCTCTCTCTGACATTTACCAACGATGCTGTTCTTCACACCACCGACTGGACTCCCACTCTCCCTAACTCAGTGCCGAAAGTCTCTAACAGGTTTAACAACATGCAACAAACAGCCACCTTACTTTCTAACCAGCCACCTGCTTGTGTTTCGCAATATATTAGTTCCATTACGTAGAAATAGAAACAGGTCTAATAGGCTACCGTATGCCGTAAATTTACTAACTTTCCCAAAGTCATCAATCTGTTTGTTTTAGAGAAATGTGGTAGCCTACCCACTTCTAATATTATGTTCTCCCATGGGAGAGGCCAAACACGGAGCACAAGAGGCAGGTATGACTCCCCGTGCTGTCAATCAAACGTGCCTCACAACTTGGACAGCTTGCTTAGTCGACAGCCCATCTGCATGCCATTACCTCGGGCCTCGACACTAATGGAGCCATTTCAGAAAGCAATAAAGTGTGGGGAACATTAGCTGGAAACGCGGGGAGAGAAGAACAGGCTGAAATGACGGTCGGTAGAGAGTACGACGTGCAGCGCATCGCTAAAGATGTCTCGGGCGCCTCCTGGGTCTAAAACATCCCTCCAAATATGAATATGATCCCCGGCATCTCTAGGCAGCGGGGTACAGTGCCGTGTAGAATGGATAAACATCACGAACACAGCTCTGGGGATGTGCAGCCTGCGTGGTTTGGAGCTATGCTCTCGCTATGAGGCAAATACTAACTCAGTTTGAGTTGAAACGTCAGTTCTGAGATCAGTTAGCCTTGTACCAAGACAATGTCCTAGGGCTCTAATGGAAGAGTAACTTGTCACGCAGTAAGCCTAAACTTGGGTCCACCAAGGTACATCTGAGTAATAATGCTGATCAGGCTATCTGTCAGTCCCACCTGTGCCCTGTCATACTGCCGTGTTCCTGCCTCCGGACTCGATCTCCTCCGTGGTGTTTACTCAAGTTATTGCGTGTGCTTAGCATGCTGACAGCAACTATAATCCCCCTGTGTAGCTAATTAATTGAGCTCTGTCCGTAAAATATAAGTGTTATTAGAAAGGGGTAAATCCGATCTCGCATGCTTCTAAACCGCCTGTTCGCTGATGAGGTGGCGGTGACATCTACACTAACAATTATCCCTCAAAACACCGTCTAATCAAACCCGCCTCGTTACAATGTTTATTAATCTTACCTGTCTTTTTCCACACTGGATATCCTTTGCATCCGTCCCCTCCTCTGCTCGATGTTAACTGCATACTGTAATGTTGTTGTTTGGATTAAGTGGTATTAAGAAGGAATACTAATGTTTTAAATCCTCCTTAGCCTTTGACTGACTGTATCAGCCACTTGACAGCTATCGGGGATTTAATGTGTCATGTTTGTAAGTCTGTGTGTGTGCCTTGTCTCCCCTTGTGTGTCTATTTTTTGTTCAAATTTATTTAATTGATTTGAAAGTAACATAAAAAGCTGAATTTGCAGGCCTACTTGAAGGGTCAGACCTCGTCTGAAATCATTACTGTGTCGCTTGCAGAAACACGCCTGAATGTTCTGTAGCTTCTGCATCAGAGGATCCTTCCGCTTCCATTGAATCTGTCTGACATATCAGAAACAAAGAGTGAGGAGGCAGAAGCGAAGAGAGAAGGCAGTTAGGGTAGAGAATGAGACTGCGTGGAGAGGGATTGAGGAAGGAGGTGGATGATCGGCTAATTGTTCTTTACTCTCTCCATTATCCTCATCCTCTCCATGCCATGGTTCTCAAAACCAGCCTGCTTCGAAATCAGAATCCCAAAGACAGGCCTAATCCTTAGAAATGAACAAGTAGGTTATCACAATACAAGTCTGAACATGAACACACACAGAGGAGACACACTCTTCTTCCTGTTCTGTTCCCTGCACCAGAATTTTTTTTCGCCAGTTTTGCTGCTCACTGCTCCTACATGGGATTTTTCTTCAATCAATAATAATCAATCTTATCAGAATGTAAAAGCTCTTGTTCTGATTCCGTTCCCTCCTCTCTGCTAGGCTCCTTCACTGAAGGAAGGATGTCAAGAGAGCTTATATTGCTCTGTGAAGTGTGCTTTGGTGGACTAGGAGACTAGGAGAGGATCCAAGGGAACATGAAGAGATGCAACCTTGTTCTTAGGCACAACTTTATCCTTCGGTAAAAAAACACTCAAAGTTTCATCAGTTCTGTCTGAGTCATGAGTGACTGTGTGACGATATGTTAATGTTTCTCAGAGCCAGTCCCTAAGTCCAGTGTCTCTCATACCCTCCTACTAATGATTCACTGACATCTACTCTAGCCTGCACTCCCCTGTCACCTACTGTCACCCTCTTCCAACCCCTAAGCTGTCTGTGTGTGCGTGTGTGTGTGCGTGAGCGTGTATGTGAGTTTGTCTGTCTATGCTGCCAGGCCTGAAATATTCATCTAATATGCTTTCTAACAAACCACGTCAATGCAGCATCTCTTCACCGCTACGAAGATGATTCTTTGTCTCTGTCTCTCTCTCTTTCTCTCTTTCAATATATCTTTCTCAGTCTTTCTTTATCTCTCTTTCTTTATCTCTGTCACCCTCCCTCCTTTTCTCTCCTTTACCTCCAAACTCCACATTTATCTCTGCTTTATTGCCATTCAGCATCACAGTGATTTGCTAAACTGGATCTGACAGGCAGTCAGGCTTGTTCATGGCTCTTATAAAAGCCATACATTTGCTTTAATGGAATTTTCTCCCCTCCTTTCTATTTTCCTCTGCTTTTTGTGTTTTGTCCTGACCATGTGGATGTTGCTATGATGTATGTGTGCTTTGCTTTTTCAGTTTGTCTTAGGGAAATATGCAAATGGGGCCATGGAAAAGTAGGTCTCTTCCTTTTTGGTAATCAGCTTCCTATTACGTAAACAAAGTAATTAACATTGAATGTATCATTAGCGTTCAGCTCTGTGAGGCGGCTTGACTTGTCTGAGCCTACAGTTAGTCTATGTGCCTTCTCTTCTCCTGGGTTCTTCACTAACGACCAAGTAACAATCAAGGCCCAAACAAGAAAACGTGTTTGTGTGAATAGTTGATTCTCAGATTTTGTCATCATTTTTTGTTTTGTTTACCTGTTCTGTGCCCTTGTTAGTAAGATACATTATGTTTTAATATATTTGTTGGGAGCAGCTGTCTCTCTCACTCTCTCTTTCTCCATAGATTTTTCTCTCTTTGTGTTTCTCCTTCTCCCTACCTTTTCACAAAACATCTATAATTAGTGTTGTCTATAAATATGAATAGCACTTTCGTCTTGACTTTCGGCTGTTCTATTTGGGGCCCACACACACCAAATCAATTTTTCGTCTCTCTCATACAGAGGAAACTAACCGGAGTGTGTAGAGTGTGAAGACGAAGAAGAAGACCACAAAATCACTACTGTAAGCCAAGACATCTGTAGTATATGAGCCCCCCCCCTCCCTCCCTCCCCGTGTCTGGCTCCTAATGATGGTTGGAGAGAGGGGAGTCTTTGCTTCCATCTTTCGGGTTGACTCCCAGGCTCGGCACTCAGCTTTAACTAACTCATCTTATTTCACCCTCAAGCCTGCTATCAATCTCAAGCTGTTCTCATGTCATTGGCAGAGGCACGCGGACTGTAATGCTGTCAGGAAACTGCACACGGCACAAACCACCACTGTGCTGGGCTCGTCTTTACAGTTGTGAGGGGGAGAGGTGCGTGAGGAAATTAGACCATGTGGGGTTGCATGCTCACGTCCTGCACTCTCCCACTCATGCCCTTTTGGACTGGTTTGAGTTTCATGGACAGAAGCAATGACATCATCAATTTGTGTCAGGTACTGAGACTGAGATAGCTTTAGGGAGTTGTGCAAGTAATTTTCACGAGGGCAGCACAGACAACACAAACAACATCTAGAGCAGGATGGTAGATCAAATACTCAACAAATGAACACAACAATATTATACTGCCCCCTAAAGGCCCATCCGTGACAGTGAAGCACATCTCCCCAGAAGTTTGTGGATGTTCAACAAAGTGAGATGTTATTGGGATTTATTGTCATCCTTGATGACTTTAGTGAAGTTCTTGCCGATTTTACATACAGTAGCTAGATTATTCTAATACTAAGTTCAGGGTTAGGTTTAATGTGCCACTGGTTAACCTCCTTAGTCATGACAGGCTGTTTAGGGGGTTGACTTCAGGGGTTGACATGAGTATAGTCCTGTTCGTGAGGGAGAAGAATCGAGTGGTAGAACAGATGGTTCAATGGCCTAGATGTAACTTCTTTTAGGCTGATCTCTGGGTTTGTTTACATCACAGCCTCACTAACTGGGTGGATGGGCTTGTTGGAGACACGTCTTTTGAAACATTCATGTCTAGGCTACACCGAGGTGCTCCAACAGCCCTGCCTGAAGCACAGGATCCAGGCCAAGTCATTGTGGGTCACACCATACTGACATCACTTATTCATCGCTCAGCAGTTTGACAGGGAACACTTCCTTGTCTGCTGTACTCCAAGGGCCTCCCCAAAACCTCCCTCACTCTCATGGCAGGAGATGCTGAGAAGGAACTCCCTTTGTTAATGTGTTTGTTTCTCAAATGTTTCAACTTGATTAATCTTTTGCTTGAATTCCTATGAGCAGCGGCAAAATATCTTCACATAAAAAGTGAAATACTGTGAGCTGCAGTAGTAATGGAATAACTAGTGTGTAAACACTGTGGCATGTAATTTCAGGCCCAAAGCCAAAAGTCACAACAGCTGTGAGTCATGTTGTTAACATCTTTGTGTGACAGAGCCTGGGCTGTAGAGGAAGGTGGGCAGAGTTGTGTGCGTGTATGTATGTGTGCATGTGTGTGTATGTGTATATGTGTGTTTTAGAGGCAGTTTCCTCCTCAACTACCATTCACACGGCTGCTCTATTCTGGATGCTGATTACACTGCCTGCCTCTTCACAGTGATGGAGGAACTGTTCTAAAAAGCCCAGCTGGGCAGGATTCACACACACACACACACACACACACACACACACACACACAAAGAATCCTATACATATACACACATGGTTAGAAACCAAACATGGTTGGCCCACTGAAAAATATCAAATGTGTTAAATTTTTAACATGTTCAACTAATTACCTCAGTCAGGTCAATAGTTCAACATTAACAGATGTGCTAGCTAATGAAAACCGATGAAACATGAGAAATGTTTCATACCCACTCCACAGAGTATGAATGTGATGCTTTCAAGATATTATCAAGAGCTATCAAATTTGATTCAATGGATAATGGATAACTGTTATGATCTAGCTGGATAGAGGGACTTGAAGTATATCTAGTCTGGTAATTTCATTCTCAGTCTCTTGTCAGTATTTACTACTGTTTGAAAGTATGAAAGACACAGGGTTGGGTCAGATTACTTTGAAATGTAGTCTGTTACTGAATACAAATTACATGGTTATTTTTGTCACTAGTGATGTAATCAATTGCTTTGCTAAAACCTTACAAATCTCAAACATTTTGGGTAGAGTTTTTTTATTATAAAAAAATGGTATATCGATAGATGATGATGGTACATCCTCTACTTATTTTTTCTCCCCATGAAGAGGGATGCTGGGTTAGAACGGCTGGATGGTTGGATGAGTCTGTGTGGTGGGGGTGGTATCATTGGATGGTAGGGGGAGTGTGTGGTGAGGGATGGTCAAATGGTAGAGTTAATGAGAGTCTGTGTGACTGTGTGTGTGTCAATGTGTTTGTGTGTGTTTGTGTGTGTGTGTGTGTGTGTGGGGGGGGGGGGGTCCAGTCTTCATCCTAACTCTTTTTCTGCATCTTTCTCTCCATCTTTTTCCAAGCCTTTTTGACCAGAAACCTGCCAACGCATACAGCATTGATGGTCTGTATCTGAAAGACAAGAAAACCAATACTTGCACACTCCTAGACTGGTGGACACAGATCCATGTGACCCTATTGAAATACCTTAGATACATGGGCCAGAGCAAGGTGGAGATCTGTCTGAGCCTGCTTCTTCTCCTCCTCCAGCTGGCTCATCTGAATGTCCATGTCCTCAACCTTCCTCCTCCAATCCCTGTCCTTCACCTCCAAGGCTTTGTCACTTGACACCTGCCACTGCAGACACAGGGCATGAAGGCTCTCTGTGTCGAAAGCATTGATCGCTTCCATTTTCTCAACCATGAGTCCCAACCAGCTTTTCTCAGCCTTTAGGCTGCCCTGTTTCATCCCTAGGAGAGAGGCCTGAGCCTGGGTCAGGGACTCTTCAGCCCTCCCCTGGGCTTCCAGAGCCTGGGTCTTCTTATCCACCAAGACCTTGCTCTCCTCCTCTCTCATTGTCAGCAGGCCTCTTAGGTTGCCTGTGACTGACTCCATGTGTGCCTCCATGGCCGTCATGCTGGTCTGGGACAGTGCCAGAGCTCCTTCGGCTTGGGAGAACGCCTGGAGAGCCTTGGACAGTCTATCTTCAAGAGCCAGTTTGTTCACTGCATGATCTTTTATAGTGGCCACTAGGCTGGCCTTGACCCGGACCATCTCAGTCTCAGTCCGGGTCTTGGTCTCTGCTAACTCTCTCTCCAAGTTAGTGGACCTCTCCCTCTGCAGGCACATCCTCTGACGAAGGCACCTGGTCTTTTGTCCAGAACGTGCACTCTCTTTAGTCACGTTCTGCTTGAGCTGCTTGTTCTGTTGAAGGAGCCTGTGCATCTTCTTCTGCATCTGGGCAGTCTTCTCCTTCTCACGAAGCACCTCCTGCTCCTTCTCCATCCTGTACAGCAGCCTCTCTTCTGCTGCCCTCTGCTGCTTGTCCTCCATCTCAAGGCTGCTCCGTGTCATCTCCAGGAGAGAGGCCTGAGCCTGGGACAGAGACTCCTCAGCCCTCCCTTGGGTTTCCAGAGCCTGGGTCTTCTCATCCACCAAGACCTTGTTTTCCTCCTCTCTCTTTGTCCAGCAGGCCTTTTAGCTTTCCTGTGGCTGACTCCATTTGAGCCTTCATGGCCACCATGCTGGCTTTGGTCTGCTCCAAGAGGCCCGCCCTCCAAGCGAGAGCTGCTCTCTTCAGCTGACTGGGCCTTTGTAACTGCCTCAGTTAGCTTTTCCTGGAGAGATGTGGCCCTCTCTGCCTTTCTTCCTCAAGGCTCTGTTCCAATCGCTCCGTTTTGGCAGAAAATGCTGCAGCCAGAGTGTTGGTCTGATATTCTGAGTTCTTAATATATTGAAGCAGCCTGTGCACCTCTTTCTGTATCTGGCTAGTCTTTTTCAGCAGCTGCTGTTCTGCTGAAAAAATCCTGTTACGAGTTCAGTTTGTCACAAAGCGTTTCCACAACTGAAGGGCCGTCATCAATGACCTTTGGAATGTTTGGTGTCCATTCTATTCACACGCACGCACGCACGCACACACGCACACACACATGGCACAACAACGTGACACGCAACCTTGCAAAACTTGATCTGATCAAGATCTGATTTTTCTCCTTCAACCACAAATTGCCCTGTGTTCCTAATTGAAACAATAAAATAAACGCGTGAACTATTTCTGAATCGGTATAGAAAATATTTCAGTTTATCAATTATTCTTTAAATCCACTCCCTTTAGAACAGGTCATGTAATGATCTACATCCTCAATATAAGAAAAGTGGTTTATGACATTTGACGTTTAGGGCAAGGCATAATGGGGAAACTACTTGGCCTACGTTTTGGGGTGCAGTTCATTTTATCTAAGTTAACCAAGAGTCCCAATTTGAGACAGCTTTAGATGCCAAGCTCAGAAATCTGACAGCAACCTCAGCGTCTCAAAGATTTTCTTTGTCCAGTGCTCTCGAGAGTACTGTACTATATCCACTGGATTACAACTCCGTTCCAGTAGACCGCGCTACTTCTCAGTGTTGAAAGAGTATTTCTTCAATGTCATCATGTGACCGGATTCGGATGTGCTATTTCAAAACATTGATGGCGGCGGTGGGGATCTCTTTTAACAGCATAATGAAAATAAAACATAACATAATGCCATGATGGTATACTTACATCAGTTTTAATGAATAGTGTAAATTAATTTCTCCTCTTTTATTGTACTTATCTGGGTTGCTTTCATCAGTTGTAGTCCAACTACAATTGGAAGCTAGTTAGCTAATTCTTAGTTGTCAACTCACCGTGGCTAGTACGAATGGTCAACGCAAAAACAAACAAAAACGTTTTATTTTCCAAAACAAGCAGTTGACCAGCCATTTGTAGTTTAGTGGAGCACCAATATGGCAGGCCCACTGCTGGAGTTTGAAACGGAGATGTTCTTGAGTCTGTTCGGCACAGACGGGCTCCTGGTGACTGCTGAGGGGATGGGCATAGACCGCATCCTGCTGCAGTTTATGCGGGTTTACTCGGAAGAGGGGAGCCTGGTCCTGCTTCTGAACACCACCACACCCGAACAAGTGAGGGAAGGGTAGATACACTTTGTCAATAGCCAGCAGTAGTATCAACTAATCTGTTAGTTGAAGACATGGCTTTTACTGAAAAAACTCTCCCTCCCTCTCAGGAGTACTTTACAGAGCAGCTGCGAGCTGAAGGAGTTAGCCATCTCCCTAGGACAGTGACTAGTGACGTCCAGAACTCAGAGCGCCATAGCGTGTACACCCAGGGAGGAGTTCTGTTTGTGACCAGTCGTATTCTGGTGGTGGACTTCCTGACCGACAGGATACCTGCCAACCTCATATCAGGTCAGAACCAATCAAGGGGGATCAGGACAGTCTTTGAGTCACAGATGGGGATCGAATCTCTGTCCTTCCACCACCAAACATGTATTGCTGTTTTTTAAGCCCCAAGGTTAATATCTGGGCTTTTCAGATGCAAGTTAGGCACCTTATCACACAGGCATTGCAGACTAAGTTTGAAAAGAAAGTGTTCCTCAACACCCCATCTTATAGGTTCCTATACTGCTCCTCCCCAGGCATCTTGGTGTACCGGGCCCACAAGATCATCGAGTCATGCCAGGAGGCCTTTATCTTGCGCCTGTTCAGACAGAAAAACAAGACAGGCTTCATCAAGGCCTTCACTGACAAGGCCACAGCCTTCTCCTCAGGCTTCTGCCAGGTGGAGAGGGTCATGAGAAACCTCTTTGTCAAGAAGCTCTACCTCTGGCCCAGGTAAGGATGCTATTTAGTGTGTTCTACAGGTAGAGATAAATAGTCACAGAAGGGTTTGTTTATGATTGGATGTTGGGGCTTTGAGATTGTGTCTTTTTCATTTTTTTTCCTTTAACGTTTTTTTCTTCCCCTTTTGCGTGTCCCTTTTCCCCCCTCTCCCAGGTTCCAGGCATCGGTGAACTCTGTGTTGGACAGACATAAGCCGGACGTGGTGGAGCTGCATGTGTCTCTGACCCCGGCCATGAGGGCCATCCAGAGCTCCGTCCTGGACATCATGAGCGCCTGTCTGAAGGAGCTCAAACGCTACAACCCCACGCTGGAGGCTGAGGACCTGTCCCTGGAGAACACTCTAGGGAGCGCCTTCGAGAAGGTGCGTGTGTGTCCACAGTATTTGGTGATGTTGAACATGTCCATGATGATGCTGTAAATACTCATTCCGTGTGTCTGTGGGGTCCCTAGACCATCCGCCACTACCTGGACCCCCTGTGGCACCAGCTGGGGGCCAAGACCAAGGCTCTGGTCCAGGACCTGAAGGTTCTGCGGACCCTGTTGCTCTACCTCACCCAGTACGACTGTGTCACCTTCCTCAACCTCCTGGAGTCCCTCCGCTCCAGCCAGAAGAACTTCGGCTCCAACTCCGGTAACTTCACTTGAGATGAACCAGACGTCACTTCTATACTACTTCAGTAGTCATTTCTATACAGCTTTAGGTTAGTGGGCTTTCAGTGTATGTGTGTGTGTTTCAGCAGGCTGGTTGTTCCTGGACTCTAGCACCTCCATGTTTGTGAATGCGAGGACTCGTGTGTACCGCATCCCCGAGAACAAGAAGAAGATGAAAATGGGAGGACCTGAGCCAGAGAAACAAAAGAGTTCAGCCGGTAACCATGGGAATACACACATCAGACGTTTAAGCCCATTAGTTCATTGTGATGGTTGGTTCCAAACAGTCTCTACCCCCCCCCCCCCACCCCCACCCCCATTCAGTGGTGAAGAGGGAGCTGGTCCTGGAGAAGAACCCGAAGTGGGAGGCTCTGACGGAGGTGCTGCAGGAGATTGAGAAGGAGAACAAGAGTTCGGAACATGAACCAGGTCAGCTGAGACTGTAGCCAATATAATTAGTCTATAAATCAGCAGTTGAACCCATCTAGAGAGCGTGTCGTGCTTATTCCCTCCCAGGTCGCGTGCTGATCTGTGCCAGTGATGACAGGACGTGCGCCCAGCTGCATGAGTACATCAGCCGGGGCGCGGAGTCTCTGCTCACCCGCCTCTACACGCGCACGATCGGCAAAGGGGATGCCCCGACATCTGAACCCGATGTACCCAAACTAGGCAAGATGGGCAAAAAGAAACATGAGAAAAACTCCAAAGGCAAAACTGTCAAACCTAAGACTTCTACGGGTAGAAAGAAAGCATCCCCGACCCTCACACAGATGATTGTGAAGGAAGAGAAGGATGAAGGAGAGAGCATGGGCAGCAGTATGGATGAGGGAGGTGGGATCAAAGGAGAAGAAGAGGATGAGGAAGAAGAAGTGGATCTTAAGTTAGACTTATCGTCCGACGCCTACTATGGTGTGCTGAAGGAGCCCCTGATTGTGATCCACCCTCTGAGGGGCTGCACTGACCCCTACAGCTTGACACGGGTACTGCATGAGGTAGAGCCCAGCTTTGTGGTGCTGTACGATGCAGAGCTCAGCTTTGTCAGACAGTTGGAGGTCTACAAGGCCAGCAGGCCTGGGAAACCACTCAGGTCAGCACACAGACACACCACAGATCATACTAAGCAGACTTTCAGTCAATAATCTCAGTTTTCTTTTTTGTTATTCCATTTGAACCGTTATTAGAAATAGAATCCCCTGCACTTCTTGAGTCATACAGTAAAACTATCAGATGATTTGATGATTGTTTCTCATGAACAGTCAGTGTCTCAGTAGTGAGTATGCTTTTAGACCTTTAGAGACCCAAGCTCAAGGTTACTGTGCTCCTGTAGATGCTTGTTTGTGTTGCTTGTTTGTTTTCCTGCAGGGTGTATTTCCTGATCTATGGAGGCTCTACAGAAGAGCAAAGGTACCTGACAGGCCTGTCCAAGGAGAAGAAGGCCTTCGAACACCTCATCAGGTCAGAAACAGACACTCTGGCAACTCTGTGCTCCGGTTTATAATGACTGTTACATGAATAATATGTGTCTTATTTGTGCACGGGCAGAGAGAAGGCCACAATGGTGGCCCCTGAAGAGAGAGAGGGAAGGGAAGATACCAACCTGGACCTCAATAGATGTCAGGAACCTGCTAATGCAACCACTAACACCAGGAAAGCAGGCATGGACTCTCAAATAATACGTTCACTTATTTTTTTTTTTATCCATCTGATTGGTTTGTCCTGGGTGTTGTTTTTTTTATGATTGGTTTGTTCTTGTGTCTCTCATCCACTCACAGGAGGCCAGGAGCAGCCCACGGAGCCTTCGCGCGTCATCGTGGACATGCGTGAGTTCCGTAGCGAGCTCCCGTCCCTGCTGCACCGCCGTGGGCTAGACATCGAGCCTGTGACCCTGGAGGTGGGAGACTACATCCTCACAGACGACACCTGCGTGGAGCGCAAGAGTGTCAGCGATCTGATTGGTTCCCTGCAGAGCGGGCGCCTCTACACCCAGTGCCTGTCCATGACTCGTTTTTACCGCAAACCCATCTTGCTCATCGAGTTTGACCCGGCCAAGCCGTTTTCCCTCGTGGCCAGGACTGACTTCCGCCAGGAGATATCGGCTAACGACGTGACCTCCAAACTCACCCTCCTCACCCTTCACTTCCCCCGGCTCCGCCTCCTATGGTGCCCCTCCCCCCACGCCACGGCAGAGCTGTTCCACGAGCTGAAGCGCGGGCGCCAGGAACCAGACGCTGCGGCCGCCCAAGCTGTGACCGCAGAGTCCGACACGGTAGCTGAGTCAGCGGATATCTACAACCCTGGGCCGTATGACTTCCTGTTGCGCATGCCCGGGGTCAACGTCAAGAACTGCAGAGCACTTGTTAGCAATGCAGCTAGCATTGCAGAGCTAGCCACAATGAGCCAGGACAAGCTGGCACAGATTCTGGGCAGTGCCAGCAATGCTAGGATGCTGTACGAGTTCCTGCATAATGTTGTGGAAGTGCCTACCCCTGTACAAAAGGGAAAGCAGACCTCATAGACTTGAGAGGGACTTTGGATGAGAATGGCTGCGTATTGTGTGCACTGTATCAGGCAGTCTTCAGGTTACCTGCAGCCCCTGATTATGGAGAGAATTTTGTCTTAGTGCTGTAAAGTTGTGTTTGTTTGTAAATGTTTGTATGTTCGATAGGACATTTGGGAGACTAAGTATTTTTTTAAATTCTAGAATAAGGTATGAAATGCAGTTATTTAAATAGTACTATGACTATTTACTGTGAATGAGTGGGTTGAATGGATTGTACTGGCCCTGGATAGCAATAATCGGATGTACTGTAAGTGGGATGGCTGATGACTTAAAAGCACCTGGTATCGTCTGCTTCTGTCCTAATTTATGTCTTTTGGAAATAAATAAATCAATGAACTTGCAAAATGTGCAATGTTGCAATATTCATTAGGGTCGGTTGGTATGGCTTCGGTTGTTCCAGATCTTTTTAATAACGTGTATTTCCAAAAATCTTAGAAACCACGAGCGCCCTCTGTGGTTACGTGACTGTAATTGCATACGCTTCCGCTTGTGAGACATGATTACGTCATTCAATGTATCCGAGTAGACAGCAGGAGCCATTTTACTCCGAGAATAAAAACTTTGATCTCTCGAAAAATACAGAGGGCATATTCTTTCGACATTAGTTGTAATGTAGCGGTAAACCGAAGGACAAACGACCTGGGACGCTTAGGCTGTTTAATTCGGTAAGATCCGTTCACTGGACCTTGCTGTCTTGTTTTTAGCATGCCAGTTTGCAGACATATTCACATAGCAACACGCTAGCTGTCTTAAATGTATGGGAGGTTGTTGATGCTATCATGTGTTTCAGTTAGCAAATGAAAAGGTGCCCTGATAATTTTGAAGATTTCATTTTATGGTGCTTCGAAATTGTAAACTGGCATAGCTGGCCCACATCCCATATTTCTCATAACCTGAGGTGTGTCTCCGAGTCCTGACAGTCAAGACGAGAGGCAATAGTAGCAAGGCAGCAGGTCGCTGCCAGCAGAATAATGAATCATAACTGGGGAATTAGATGTATTTTGATTGTTTCTGAGACTGTAACAGCAATGTCGCACCAGCTGTTGTCTAGAGACCTAGTAAATTATTGTGTCTAATCCTGTAATCTGAGTTGGGTGCAATGCTAACGTTAGCTACAGGAGGATAGGGATCTTGTTGACCTGAGTGATAAGGTGACCACCACTACATCACTAGATAACTGCACTCTTGTTTAGAAAGGCGGAGAGCCTTGGCGTTTTGCTAGCTATCCATGTCATGCAACGTTGTCCTCAATCCATTTCATTGGTTGTAGGACAAAAGCAGAGCCTGGATCGTGTACATTTGATATGGAGTTTACTAGTGTCTACAACTGAAGGGGCGGGGGTGCTGATAGAAGCAGTCGCACGTGTCACATCAAATGCGCCCATAAAGTCTAAACTTGTGATGAAGGAAGATATAATTCTCTAAGAGCTTGGTGGGGTCTGAGTCACAGACTAGTCAGCAGCCAGTGTGTTCTCTAGTCCAAATTTAGCAAACAATAGCTTGCATGTTAGCAGAATTTGTAAGTGAACGGAATATAGCCCCGGATGTGTCTTTAGGATGATGTGACAATTATGATGATGATTCTTCAGTCTGACAGCAATCTGAAGGGCAGATGGGATTGTGTAACAAACCAGAATAATTGCGGCTGGCATTTTTGTCTTAAAAAAACTGTCATTTTTGTTGGACCAGTCTTGGTCTATTTCAGTCACATTCAATGATGACTCAAATAATCTCTGAAAACGGATATAGTTCTGAAGCATCTTATTTTAAGTCTCACTTCATTTCTAGAACACATTGTTTGAGGTGCGCACACGCACACATATCCTTCCCCAGTATTTTATGTAACTAGGTGATGGAGTGTGTCTTTTGAGAAAGACCAGACCACCCTGCCAGAACAGAGAGAGAGAGAGACAGTGTGTGTGTTAATGAGTGTGTGTTTACTTGGTGAATCCTGTTGTACCAGCTTGTATTAGTAGGCTACTGGTCCAGCTTTGTTCCGCTGGGTTCAGAATCACATGCTCATGCTGCTGCCCTGCTCTACTGTTTAGACACATAAACACCAGTGTGATCCTGCTGTGACTGGTCAGCATGTTTGTTTATTTTTTAGATCTAAATCTACAGGCCCGTCTACATACTTCTTTGAGGTGACTGGTCTCCAAACGCCTGTCTGTATAGTATGCCCTTAATGATTGTAGTTTGTTAACTGAGCAGGCTACTCCATGTCATTTCACTATCAGCAGAATGCCCCTAGCTACAGTTGCTTAAAAAAATCAACTGTAATTTTCTCAATACATGTCTCTGAATCTGGATGGAATGGAATGTCCTCAGTCTGGTTGCACACACACCCTCACCTGCCCATCCCTACCTTAACCCTTGTGTTATCTTCGGGTAATTCTGACCCATAAGTCATTGTGACCCACCGTCGTATTGCGACAACTTTACCGCATACAAAAACAAAGTGAAGCATTTTCTTTTAACCGTGGGCTGTCTCAGACCCCCCACATTGCAAAGGTTAAAAGAAAATTATTTTTATTTGTTTTTGTATTGGGTAAAATTGGGTAAACACAACGATGGTTCGTTATGAACCTTTGGGTCATGTGACCCGAAGGCAGCACAAGGGTTAAGCCCAGGTATGTGATTGTTCTGAACTATGGACTGTAGGTATACAGCAGTACTGCCTGCAGCCAAATCACAACATTCTACTGTAGTGCGTTAACCTTCTCTCCTCTCTTCAATGATCTACACAGAATACATTACATAAATGAAAGTGGCCTGACATTTAAACACTCTACTTAGCCCTGCAGGGCAGACAGGCTGGCAGGGCGGGGGGGTTAGAGAGGCAGACAGACAAGCTAGGAAGGGTGGGTTGGAGGTAGAGAAGCAGACAGGCCGGCAGGGAGGGGGTTAGAGAGGCAGACGAGCATGTGTGGAGGGAGGGAGGCTGGGCTGGGTGACATGCAAACAGGGAGTGTGGGAGACAGGCAGGCAGGCAGATACAAAGAGACAGGAAAGAAAGAAGGATAGTCAGGCAGGCAGCAGGCAGACAGGTCTGATATTAGCCTAGCATACAGCCAGCAGTTATGGATGTTGTTTTCTCAGTTCCCAGGCAGCAGGTACTAGCAGTCAGCGCGCATGGTGAGGCGACTCTAAACAAACTGGATGACCTCTCCCTCACTCTTTTTTTCCTATTTCTTTCTCTTGCTCTTTCCATCGGTCTTCTCTTTCAAATTTCGGTGTGTCTTACACACATAACTGACATAAGGTGGCCCTGATGCATCCCTCTTCTCATCACGAACACACTAATATGCAAACCAGTGCGGCTGCTTAATACAACCTGTGGCTATTTATACCCCCTGCTGCCTCTCGGCCATGCCCATCCTCATCAAGCCACGAGAGCTCCTTCCCGCTTTTGTCTCTCCTCATGAACACGTCCGGAACATCGCCACGGAGACCGGCAACAACGGCCAGTGGTTGCTGTGGTAACCGCAGACACCACCGGGCCGCAGACCCCTACATCCAAATGCTGCTGTGTCTATTCCAGTGCAGCGGGCACCACTAGTAAGCATCCTCTTAGACTCAGCCTCGCTGTCTCTCTCCACGGCCTGGTCTTCAAGCGACTCTGCTATCCTGGCCGCTAACTGGTTTGGATTGAGTTTGTTCATGTGAAGTGCGCTATCGTTCTTGGTTGGTTCCTGTTTTGGTATATCGGTGTGTTGGGGTGGTTAAACTGAACAGTTCTCTCTCCATGGCCTAGACTGCTGAGCCAGCTGGACATCTGGCTGGACATCTGTCTCCCAGCCCGCCTCACACTCATCTTCTTTTCCAGTGGAGGTGACAGCTTTTCGTGGAAATTATGGATGGAAAATAGATCTTCAACTTCGACAGATTCTTTACCAATAAGAGGTGTGTGTGTGTGTCTATATGTGTGTGTGAGTAAGTATCTGCAGTAGCGGTTAAGGCTCAATGCACTGTGGGTAGAAAATCCAGCAGATCTCGTCAACGTTTCTGGATGTCACTCTTTTTCTCTTTCTGTCACTCTCTCTGTCTCTTCACCTGTCTATCTCTCTCTCTCTCTCTCTCTCTCTCTCTCTCTCCCTTCCCTCCTCTCCCTCTCAGTTCCTCTCATCTCCCCAGTGTCGGCTCATACTCTGGGGCGTCTGACTAAGAGAAACAGAGTGGAGGCCGGGCGAGCCGAATCTGACACCCCGCCATTTCAAATTTCCTCCTCCCTGATGCGCTCAGAGCCGGGGCCTCACCTGAGAAGCGTTTAAGTCAACAGCAGCGCGTAGGTGGCAAACCAAATCGACGCTACATGACAGGCCTGCGCTAGCCCGTCATTAAGCCTATAATCACACAGAGATATGGATCTGACGAAGCAGTCCTTGGTATCGGTTCACAGCGTAGGGCCACGGCGCAGGGGATAGAGTGTTGACCCGTCCCTTCCTCTGTCAACTGCTGCTCCTGTCTGGCTGAAACCTGACTGTGTCGAGGCTTAGATCGGGGGGTTTGCTCTGGCCCGAGGCACACGATGGGAGATGGAGATATCTAGAGGGATGAGACATCTACACCTGTGGCCTCCTCGGGGGCTCGTCTAGTCTGGCTTGTTTGGAGCCGGCTGTGTTGAGTCTGTTTTAGCTTGTTGACTCTGGAGTCGGGTGACGGTGGAGAAGGGTTCAGCCAGAGGAACATGTAGGACCTCGGGGAGAGACCTGCAGCTTGAGGGCACAGCTCGCTGGTCTTCAGTAGCAGCGAGGGAGATGGCTGGGCCCCCTGGCAGCCGTGGAGGGAGAGTTTGTGAGGCCTGCAGCCTGAGTCTGTTAGTGGTCCTGTACACTGGACTGTGCTGCAGGGAGATTAGCTAGACTGAAGGTTAACATGATTCACCATGGACACAGAAACCCGTATGGCTCTCTGCAGTGCAGTCATACGACACGCACACACCAACCGCCAATAGCTACAGGCCAGTCAGGACCATACTACCTATACCGGTCCCAGGGAATGTGCATGTGGTTGGATCTAAGGAGCAGGGCTGGGTTGGGTTTGGAACCGTCTGTCATCTGGCAAGCTGGTCACGTAACCGCTGGTCGCCATGTGTCGGTACCACTCTGTGTGTTTGGCTCTCGCTCTTAGTTACTGCTCCCGCGGTTGTTGACCACAAAAATGACATCATGATGTCCAGATTACAAGGCCGGGCGGACTCTGAGCTCGTACACATACAGTCATCATGTGACCGATTGGGTTTTCCATGGTGGCTCTTGTTCAGGTCAGCAGTTTTCATTTCACATCCTCATCAGTCCAGCCTGGTGGTGAACAACATGGAGGCAGAGCCAGGGAGAAGTACAGCCCAGTCATATTTCCTTACAGAAACCACTTCTTCCTGTCTGCAGACCTCAGGCCAACCTCCATATCTGTATGATTCTTAGTCGCATGTATTCCAGAGAAGGCAGACTGGCATTAGTCACGGTTTGTAATGAAAGGGAGAAAACAGGACAGAGTAACACGGTGGATATTGCTCATAAAAAAAAATACAAAAACTTTTTGGACAACGTAGTTAAGGCAGCAGGCATGTGTTGCTTAGGCGGCCGCCTTAACTGCAAAGTGCTGTGGGAAACCCTGTATTCAGTCTGAAAGCATAAGCTTCTTTAGTTTATATCCTGGGACTATAATGTTCGTCTTTCAGCTGATTTGAGCAGTTGAACAGTAATAGTTAATTGACTTCACAGATCGATTTCACAGCATTCGACGGTGTTCATAAGAAGACTTTTCCAGAATGTTCTACCTTTTAGAGGGATTGTACCCATTCTCATCCTTCTCTCTCTCTCTCCACATGTAGAGTTCACCGTGACAACCGCGGTGGGACTGGGACCCTGCCCCTGCCGTTTGCCAGGGCGACAGCGGTGCGATGGAGCCCCAGGGGTGGCTGGGAGCCGAGGGGGATTGTGGGATGCTGGGGTTGCTGGTCCCGAGCCCCCAGAGTGAGGCTGTGACCCACGAGCTGGAGGAGCTGACCCTGCAGCCCACCCAGAAGCTTCCGCCTCTCAACGAACGCAAGAACGGTGAGTTACTTGTAGTGGGAGGGTGTCTGTTTTGGGTGGGGTTTTTATTTTGTATTTTGTATTTAATTTTTTGTATGGTGTGTGATGTTTGTTTACATTTGTCTTCTCTGCTGTTTTTGTTTGCGAAATGAAAAAGGAAACATGTTGCTGTCAATTGCCAATTTCACTGCTGTATGATGTGTTTCCCAATAAACATATTTCAAAAGAACGGTGAGTTACCACACACACACACACACACCTAGATACACAAAAACCAAACACACGTACACACACAGATGTAGACACACCCGTTGAGTGCACTGGAGAAAACTGATAGATGCCTCTTGATCTGGAAGCCTGAAAGAATCTTCCTGCCACACACACACATGTCCTGTGATGTATCACTCTGGTCATCACATAGCCAGGTCAGGAAACACTGGTCACAGACCACACACACTGCAACTGGTCTCCCATGTTTTCCCTGTGGTAGTGGGACAGGGTACAGGGTGATTATTGTGAAAGGAAGCAGCCAGGCCCTAGTCTGTTTACACACAGGAGTGGCCAACCTGCCAAACAGGTCTTTTGTCCTGGGACAGGGGTAGAATGTCTCACCTTCAGCTGGTGGGAGTTCACTGGTCAAGCTCACAGGTTGACAGACGTGTGACCTAGTGAGTCTGTGTGAGTCACTGTGCGTGTCCAAGTCTGCCAGTGTGTTTGTGCGTTCTCTCCGGTGTGCTACGTCATGCGTGCGTAGAGCGGCATGTGTGAACCGGTGTATGGCTCACACCACCAGGAGTCTCTCCCAGAAGGGTCAGCCTGGTCAGCCACTGGCTGGAAGTGTGACTCATTCACACCCAACAGACCCCTGTGTGTGTGTGTGTGTGTGTGTGTGTGTGTGTGTGTGTGTGTGTGTGTGTGTGTGAGACTGTTGTTCTCAGAGACATGGTAGGGGTCCCACATGCATTTAGAATCCTTGAAAGTTTGTCACAGTAAAAAAGTACTTTGTAAATGGATGAGGGTCCGAGTTATTCATTCCATCTATAGAATGGAACGCAAAAGGTGCCTGAGTGATTGTCCTGGGTTTCACTATGCTTTATTTGTGAAAGTCCTTGAATCGAAGGCAAATTCCTGCTTGTTTACTAAGGTGTGGGAGTCCAGTGGGAGGTGCCGGTGCTGGGATGGTTAACTTGAGCTTCTCCAGTCCTGCCTCTAGCTGTGGATCACTTACTACTGAGGGAGAGGGGGAGGGAGACAGAAAGGTAGGGGAGGGAGACAGAAAGAGGGAGGGACCAGTTGTTGTATTTCTTCAGAGACAGAGAGGGGTAGAAGCAGAGTACTGGAGTCTCCAGTCCAGTTCTGAGTGCTCTACTGTGTGGACTGGGATATATGGGACTTTAGCTAAACAGAGCTGGAAGCTGACCTGACAGGCTATAGACCTCGAAGAGACCCTCTTCTCTGGGACCATGGCTTGTCTGGAGGTGGATAGCCAATCGATGTGCAGATACCAACCTGGTGATGCTCTCTCTTTCCGCATGTCTCTCTTCGGTGGTGTGCCTCTCCACAGATGCAGAGCAGGAGGCGGGGGTCTGTGTGGTGACTGTGTGCAGCCATGTCGAGTGTTGTCTGTTTGTGGGGGCAGCTCTGTGTGATGGAGGCCAGAGCTGTGCTGTTGTCTCTGTCTCACCAGCGTGACAGGATGTGAGGCGGGAGGTGGTCAGAGAGGTCAGGCAGAAGAATGTGTGTGTTTGGGGGGCGGGGGTCTATGTGTGCCTTTTTGATGTAGATATCCTACAGTTTCCCCATTTAGTTTATGACTTGAAAACAAACTTTCGCCTCTTCCTACGGTCTTTCCTTCTGCCATCCTCCACTTATGTGTGTTCTCTCTCTCTGTCTGTCTCTGTCTCTCTCTCTATGTCTCTCTGTCTCTCTCTCTCTCAGTTCTGCAGTTGAGGCTGCAGCAGAGGCGTACCCGTGAGCAGCTGGTCGACCAGGGCATCATGCCACGTGAGTACGGGCACTGCCACCCTCACACACCCTCACACACACTCATGCATGCACGGCAGCTCGCTGCTTCAGATGTTGGTACTGCTCGTGTCTGATCTTCCAACATTCCTCCATGCAGCTCTTAAGAGTCCGGCGGCGTTCCATGAGCAGATCCGCAGCCTGGAGAGAGCCAGGGTGAGGAGCACACACACGCAAACACGCACACACGCGCGCACAAAACCTTTTTTATCTTAAGTCTGAGTCAGACAGTTGACATCTCTGACCGTGCTTTGTGCCTCGCTCCTCCCCAGACGGAGAACTTCCTGAAGCACAAGATCCGCAGTCGTCCTGAGAGGTCTGAGCTGGTCAGGATGCACATCCTCCAAGGTAACCTGACGAAGGAGCCACGATCATGCTCCTCACCATGGTCATGTGATCCAGGTTATCCAGTAGGCATGACAGCTTGTGACATCTTGGTATGGTGACTAACCGTGTGTGCGTTTTGTGTTTCAGAGACGGGAGCAGAGCCCTCTCTGCAGGCGACCCAGATGAGGCTGAAGAGAGCCCGCCTGGCTGACGATCTGAACGAGAAGATCTCCCAGAGACCTGGACCCATGGAGCTGGTGGTGAAGAACATCCTGCCTGTGGACTCCAGCGTCAAGGAGGCCATCATAGGTGAGGGAGGGGGGGGGGGGGAGACAAAGGGGGCGGGACAGACAGAAGAATGGAAGTGTTTTGTCTCAGTCTTTGACCAGTCCTGGTTGATGTGTGGTTAATATGCTGTGCCTCTGTGCTGCCCCCTGGTGTTGGTCCCTCAGAGGGCCAGGTCGACTACCCCGGCTTCGACGAGGACAGTGGAGACGCTCTCTCCCCAGAGCAGCCAGCCAGCCACGAGTCCCAGACCTCAGCCCCCTCCCCTGGGGAGGCCAGGGCCCCTGAGACCCCCTCTCCTTCCCCCTTACCCAGCGCCGTCCTACCACAGGTAGACACACCACACCTCCATTCAGGAAACCGGGGGAAATTCAAATATGAACATTTTATGTCGGTGCACTGTATGAATTTTGAATTTTACCGTCTCCTTTTCCTAATTTTTCAGTCTTTACCTGTGGTCACCCAAGTAACAGCAGACTTCCTCAAAGGTCTCTCCTCCAATGAGCAGCCAGTGTCCCGTCCTGCTGCCCCAGCTCAGCCTATCACCACAGTCGCTCCCTCAAAGCCGGGGCCAACCCTGGTGAAAGTAAGCAGATTAAGAGACGTCTCTAAATTTAAAAGAAAGCATGTTTGTGAATCTGGCCTCCCAAAAATTCAAACACTTATCCCCATCTTATCCCCATTTCTCTCCTGTCCACCCCCTTCCCCCTCCCCACAGCAGAGCCAGCCCAAGCAGCCTTCAGAGAAGAGTCGCAGTAAGAAGGGGAAGGAGGCCAAGTCCAAAGTGAAGAAGCTCAAGTATCACCAGTACGTTCCCCCGGACCAGAAGCCCGAGGCCAGCGAAGCTCCCATGGACTCGTCCTACGCCAGGATACTGGAACAGCAGCAGCTCTTCCTGCAGCTGCAGATCATCAGCCAGCAGCAGCAGCACTACAACTACCAGACTATACTACCTGCTCCCCTGAAGTATGTTATTACTGTTACTATACTACAACTACCAGACTATACTACCTGCTCCCCTGAAGTATGTTATTACTGTTACTATACTACAACTACCAGACTATACTACCTGCTCCCCTGAAGTATGTTATTACTGTTACTATACTACAACTACCAGACTATACTACCTGCTCCCCTGAAGTATGTTATTACTGTTACTATACTACAACTACCAGACTATACTACCTGCTCCCCTGAAGGATGTTATTACTGTTACTATACTACAACTACCAGACTATACTACCTGCTCCCCTGAAGGATGTTATTACTGTTACTATACTACAACTACCAGACTATACTACCTGCCTTCTGCCCTTCTGACTCCAGACCTGTCTGTTTGTCTACCTGACCTTCAGAGCTTAGGAGAAACGGAACATTCTCCTGCGTACATAGAAAGCAGTCCAAATATTGTTGCTTCCAGTCATGCACGGGACCATTAGCGAGTTTCCAATAACAAATCCTGTGTAATGATATTAATAAGCATCAGGATGTTGTTCCAGATGCTTCCATGACAGACCTCTAAACAGCAGCATGTCCATTAGAACAGGTCAACTGGAGTGCTCCATTTACTGACTGGGTAGTGAGGAACAGGAAACTACTTCCTGGTTTGGTTATAGATCCACCTCTCCATCTCATTCTCTCTCTCACTTTCTCTGGCTCAGGGTCTCTCTCTCACTTTCTCTGGCTCAGGGTCTCTGGCTCAGGGTCTCTCTCTCACTTTCTCTGGCTCAGGGTCTCTCTCTCACTTTCTCTGGCTCAGGGTCTCTCTCTCACTTTCTCTGGCTCAGGGTCTCTCTCTCACTTTCTCTGGCTCAGGGTCTCTCTCTCTCCCCCTTTCTTCTTTTCTCACTGTCATCACCCTGTCCTCTCCCCATCCCCCACAAACCCCCAACCCTAATCCTGCCTGTAAAAAACCTGCATTACTTCTGTCTTTCCCCAGGCCAGTGGTGGAGGGTCAGACCAATGGTGCCAACAATCTGCCAACCTCTATTATGGTATCCCTGCCCGCCCCTGCGCCCGTACGGCCCAACAACAGTCTGTCCAACCGCAGGCCTGGCGTCCTGCCTGCTAACCTAGAGGACATGAAGGTAAGAGGACAGGCACCCGTAAGCATGATAACTGCTCAGTTACAACACACACGTCCTTAAGTCACGCATTGGTTGGTTCAGGGTTATGGTTGGTTTTACTGGGACCCTAAAGTAACGCCTTGTGATCTGTCCCATTCAAGGTGGCAGAGTTAAAGATGGAGCTGAAACTGCGAGGTCTCCCCGTGTCAGGAACCAAGACGGACCTCATCGAGAGGCTGAGGCCCTTCCAGGAGAGCCCCAGCCTCCCATCCGCAGCCCCTGCTCCAGCCTCGGGCTCTGTGCCCGGCCCCAGTCCTGGGCCCTCCACCCTGTGCTCCCTCCCTATGGAGGTCACCTCCGCCCCTGCCCTGCTCTTGCCCAACCATCAGGGGGGACCAGAGACCATGAGCCCCACCCCTCCCGTCTCTACGATCCCCTTAGACCCTTCCAGCCTCCGAGAGGACCCAGGGATGTCTGAGCGGCCCTGGGACCCCCAGACGGTGAGCCCTGGTCGCCCAGGCTCCTCGCCCCTGGGCCTGGGGATCCTACCAGGGATGGTACGAGAGGAGAAAGACAGGCGCCTCCATGAGAAGGAGCGCCAGATAGAGGAGCTGATGAGGAAACTGGAGCAGGAACAGGTTGGTGGGGAGAATTCATGGATGGATGGGAGGATGGATGGATGCTAACCATGAATAGAATATGAATATGGATGGCGATGTATTTTTTCAGAGGCTGGTGGAGGAGCTCAAGATGCAGCTGGAGGTAGAGAAGAGAGGGCCAGTAGCCCCCAACCCCTCCATGGACACCTCCATCACCTCTTCCCTCATCCCCAACACCCTCACCTCCAACTCAGTCAAGATGGAGGGCAGGGTGTCCCCGAACTGCTCCATCACAGCCACCTCCATCCTGGGAGCCCAGCCTCAACCTCCGGCTCTCTCCACGGTCGTGAAGCTGGAGGAGGCTGTCTCAGTCCCTCATCTCCAGCTCCAGAACCAAACATATACCCAGCAACCCCACACCCAAACTCAGACCCAACCTAACCACTACCCCCAGCCCAGTCCTCCTAGCCTGCCCCAGTTCTTCTTTAGCCACCAGGGGGCAGTGTCCCATGTGTTGGGCCAGCCCCAGACCCTACAGCCTGGCACCCAGATCCTGCTGCCAGTCTCTCTGCCCAGCAATGCCACGGCCATCCAGCTGCCCACCACCGCCGTCAGTCTACAGGTACATAATCAATTAATATATATATTAATGAAATTAAACTAACCAATTCGTCCATTAGCCAGTTAATCAGTCAACCAATCAATCAGTCAAACAATGGTACTGGAACATTTTACTTCATCAAAGGTTGACATCATGGATGTTGAGTTTCTTTCCTTGTCTTCTCTCTCCACCTGTTCCGCATGTCTCATCCTGTCTTCAGGCTACCATGTCGAATCAAGCCCCAGGCCTGGTGCAGGCCTCCATCCCCCAGATGCACTCTGCCAACATAGAGACCGCCCCCTCTCAGCAGCTAGCCAATCACAACCGCTTACTGCAGGTCAGAGACCACAGAAAAACCTTCTTAGTAGATGATTTAGATTTTATTTTTAGACTGTAGCCACTGTGGAAAAAAAGAAAGAAGAGGAAATGGTTAAATAGACTTTTTAAACTGTAAATCGCTGTTTTCCTTCCCTGTATGTCCCCCAATGTTCTTCATCATTCCTACAGAATCTGACAGTGTGCAACAGTACTGGCTCTGGGATGGTGGAGAACCAGACTAGGCCCGAGATGCATCCTCAGGTTTTCCTAAGCAGCTCCCCAGAAAACAACAGGATCTCACCTCGGGCCTCACCTAACCACACTCTCTCCAATGGCCCCACAAACAAGGTGAAAAATGGCTTATTTGAACAATAAATCACCCTAAATGTTTGATAAGACACAATAAAACAGCTCACTTGGCTGCTGTGTCTAAAGTCCTTGTCCTCCTCCACCTCCAGTCAGCCTCTGCGTCCCAGCCCACCTTCCTTCTCCACCCCTCCAACCTGGTTGGTCAACCCCCCAAGGCCAGAGAGCCCCCCCGCTATGAGGATGCAGTTAAGCAGAGTCGTAACCTGCACACCAACAATCTCCCACAGGTACACTCACGTGACCGTGACACAGACCAACCCAACTCCGGCCTATTCTATAACTACATGGCATTACTTAAAAGTGAAAACCTTGTAGTTACATGGTAACTGCTGTGTGATTAAATGGTCGTCACCTCAACTTACCCTTTGAGCTCTCTTCTCAGGTTACCACGGCAACCAGTCAGCAGATGGACGACCTGTTTGACATCCTGATACAGAGTGGAGGTGAGGATCTCAGCAGGAACAACAGCCTCTAGTGCTCCTGTAGTAAGACCTTCAGGCAGTCGCAGACCTCTTCTGTTTTGAGGCTTTAACGCATGACAATGAAACAGTGGTTACTGCTAAGGTGTTTGGATGCCTTTGAAAAGTCCCATGGCTCATGCTAGGGTCATAAGGTTTATAATGTTGTGATGATGATTTGTTTTTCCTCTAGAAATGACCCCCTTCATCCAGCATGACCCTCCTCTGTCACTCACCAAGACCATCCCCCTCCACACCACCACGTCTGCTACTGTCACCACCCTCCCTGTAAACACCGCCCTCTCCAGACACCCACCCCAGGTCCAGTCTGCCCCCCCTCCCACCCTTAGCCCCAGCTCTGACCCTAGCTTCAGCCTCAGCCCCCCCGGCATCCCCGGCCTCATCCTCAGTCCCAGCCCCGACCCCAGCCTCAGCCTGACCTCCCTGGCATCCGACAACCAGCTAGAGGCCTTCCTGGAGCGAAGCCTGGGGGTAGGAGTGGACCCGTCCCCAACCTCGGATCCTCGGACCCTGGGTCTGATGGCGGAGCTGCAGACCCATCTCCTGGAGCAGCCCTACTCTCCCATGGACACCTCCGAGTTGTCCTTCTGTGACTCCTCCTCGCCCCCCTCATCCCTCAACATGGGCCTGTCGGACCCAGCACTGGATAACATGGAGTGGCTGGACCTTACCATGCCCACGGGGCCAGCAGGGGGGGTCACACCTCTGGGCATACCCTCTGACCTGCTGGACACCCACGACCTGCAGCTGCACTGGGACTGAGGGGGGAGGGGGGGTGGAGGGAAGTGGGTCTTTGAAGGAGAAGAGGAATCAAGGGATAAGGAGTGACAAGGTGGTGCATATCTTTAACCTGTTAGGGTTAGGGGAAACAGGGATGGGACCGAATTCGGAGTCCCCACAAGGATAGCTGTACACAGGGTCTTTGTGTGTGTGTAGAGTCTGGAGCTAGAGCTTGGATCTACTGTACACCTATACTGTAGCTGATCTAGTCTTAGACATCCCTGCTGTGCCACTCAATTGACTGTGTACAGTCAATTCTGACACAAAACATGCCTTGTTTACACTGGTCTCTGTGCTCAGCTTATCAACCACTCTGATACATATTCCTATCAGATAGGACTGTTTATGTTTTGTGAAGAGGACTCTTGACAGTTCGATGGTCTTACCAGAATTGACGACCAAGAACCAAGACTGTTCAAGCCCTGGACAAGGAGTGGCTGGACTCCACTCACTCCGTGAGAACTATGCACTTAAGAGGCGGGGTCTCTAGGTAGGCTCCATTGCCTCAGACAAGGAAATGTGAAACACATTTGAGTCAAAGTGAATCAAAGTCTGAATCCAAGGTTCAACGATGAATCAGAGATTCGATTTTTACAATTTGTTTCGTTTAGAACGGGTGTAACAGCAGGTGGTCTCCACTAGGGGGAGCCTGCAGTACTAGTCAATGTGTCTGAATGTAAACCAGAATGTTGGCAGCTGCATCTACTAGAACTGATACTGAGCTATCAGTGGCGAGGGAACACACACAGTACCACACTTATTTGTGATAATGCTACGTGGTTGATAACCTGTTCTCATGGGGCACAGCCTTTTGAGAGAGGAGGGGCGGGGGGGGGGGGGGGGGGGGTCTCTGTTTGTCTTGATCTCACAGCTCTGTCCTGTCTGTGTCTTGTTGTATGTGAGAGATGGAGAGGCTTGCCTGAGTGTCTTCCTGTGTCTGTGTTTAACTTAGTGTGGACTGCCTCACACGGAAGTATGTCGTGTCAGTGTGTGTTTTGTCTGTTTTATTACGAGTGTTTGCATGTGTCGCTCTATTGTGGTTTCTGACTGTCTTGAATGCATGATTGTAAACCTACGTCAAACTTTGGGCCGTACAAAAGACGTTCATTTGTAGCCTGTCAAGAGTCATGAGTGAAATATTTTTGGTCAAGTTTGATATCTGTTTGCCAAAACAACCATAATCTCCGACCCTGGTGTTGACATGATATTGTCTCCCTAGCCAAGCTGTTTGAAGACTGTTCTGTCTTCCTCGTATGGTTTGTGTTCAAAATGCACAGTCCCCTCCTGGAGGTGTGACCAACACACAGACTACCAAACCTGCTGACACCCTAAGCCCACACTACCTTGTAGAGATTGGAGAATATTGGGCAGGTTTCCATGACACATGGATATACCTGCCACCTGGTTGGCTGGTTGGAGTGACTGTATTGCTTTGTGCCGTCCAGTGGCGTTAGATCCTCACACTGAAGGGAGCTGGGCTTGGTAAAATCACGAAGGTAAAGCATCTGGTTTATCTACCAGCTAGCCAGATATTAATTTGATGTTTCAGAGCTTGGTTATTTTCATCCAGACTGCTTCGTCTTGTCACTACCTGCTACAGCATGTACATGATGGACCACTGATGTATCTGTCCACATTTTTGATGGGGTTTCTGACCCGTACACAGGCAGGTCCACTTTACAGCACTTTGGGATCAAGGGGATTTTTCTTTCTTCTTGGTCATTGTCGTCTATGAACAATCATGTTGAGTGAAATGATCCTGTGGTCTTCTGAAACACTCGGCCTCTTGGCTGTCCTGCCATGAGCATTAGAGGGTAATGGGACTACTTTGCTGTCCACTCGAGACCTGTGGCCTGTATTCCATGTTAATTAAGACCACTATAACCTACTATTGTGTGCACTGTGCAGTGCATCACAGGAGCAGATTCAATTTCCATCCATGTCAAGGAAAGTTTCACCACAAGTTTAGAATAAACCTTCAGGCACAGCCCTTTATTTGCATGCTGATGACACTTCAGTACTTTTGTTTTCTCAAACATGAATTACATGTCAAGGTATATTTAAGCCAAATGCAACACAGTTCACAGCACTGGTTGTTTGTTAAATATTAGGAATCAAGTCGCTTGTAAATGGAAAATGACCTGTTGTTTCTGAGCTTGTTGACTTGTCTCTTTACTGGGCCATCAAAATTTGTTGTTGCCAAACAAGACAGTGGAACATTTTTCCATTGGATATCCAATCGATACGTTTTCTTCTATTTATCATGTTTTGTGTGCAATAAATACCCTAATTTTAATAGTTTGAAGGAGGGATTTTAGTGTATATCTTGGTTTACTTGATATCAAACGTACATATACATTGGGACTAAGTGGTCAAGACATCAATGGCCAAAAATGTCAATGTAAATTGAAATAATTTCATTTTATTTGTGTAAAACTGTATATTTATATGACATTTGTCACTGTTGCTTTGTTGAACACATTCTAGAGTTCCACTGGAGGGAAGTGTAGACTTGCATCTCCAGAGCTGTAACTACAGAATGACCTAAAAAAAATATATACTTTTGTTGTGTAATTGGCTAGCCATGCTAGGGGGAACGGCTAGCTAGCTAGCTAGCCAAACATATTTACAGTTTTCAAGCCAGGTTAGGCTAGTACAAATTGGCTAGAAACAACAAATGGTTATTGAGAAAGATTATTTGATGGGGAATGATTATTGATGACGATGATTATACGCTAGAGTAAGTAAAGCAATAAGCTAACCTCTGAGAGCTAATCTCTGAGCTATGTCAAAGATGCTGGTATTTCCAATCCTCATAAACTAAAAAGTCCAGCCGTTGTAGTCACAGTATTGTATATTGGAGGCCACAGCCGTTCACCTCTATCCTCCCTGCCATCCATGATTGTGGCAACGCTGTTTCTCCCTGCCATCTGTCTCATTTGCTCCATCATTAGTATGCCATACGTTTTGCACATTGTGTACATATTTCTATAGATGTAATTCTTATTTTTTATACATGTGTAGTCCACCCACAAGTTACATTTTGTAAATACTAAAGATGTATATATGTACTGTATGCCTACATGTCAATAAATAAATTGGTGTATTGTGCAAACTAATTTGTAAGAATTGACAGAATTATCTTTATATTTAGAAGCATTAATCAGTACTACTTTCACTTGTTTTTAGTTCCAGATTAATATGAAACACAACAACATTGTCAGCAACATTTGCATCTTGGGTGCATTTAGGGGTAGGACGCAGATATCCGATAGGTAGATGGCGACATACAGAGAGAATGAGTTGTCACAGTCTATAGTCCTGTTATGGCTGTACATATTTGCGTGTGTTGTTAAATAAAATAAATAACTGGACATCTACAATGTGAATGGCATAACAATTGAATCACATCAAGTCTCAACAAACATTCAGCTATCCATTGCCCTTGACCAGTCATTACATGTCAACAGACGTTTATATGTTGAATAGGTCATCTTTAGGGTTTCCTGGGTTGATCTGGTCGACTCACCAAGCATGTAGCACAGTTAAAATTATTTGTTTGCAGTCAAAGATTCAAATGCTACGCAGAATGCAAAACAAAGATGGAGGTATCCATCATTATGGGATTATGGGAAACTTGATCCAAACAATAACAAAATCCTCAATTTCTATAACATAGGAGCACACCTCTGAAAATACTATTTCACTTCCTGCTGAATTGCATTTACATCCATCCACACGCCAACACCATGGTCTGTATGGGTAAGAGTTTGTATATTGGGTAACAGTTTGTATAGTGTGAGTCTGTAGTGGTCAGTAAAACCAACCAATTGTCCAGTAGTTTGTGTGTGGCCTCTCCCGTCCTCAGATCCTTGTGAAAATGTGGATCTGGGCGTGACACATGGGGCAGTGGTGGTGAACGTCACAGAGGTTTTTCACACAGAACGGGATGAGACAGCAGCCGGCCAAACACCTGCCAGGGGAGAGGGTGAGGGAGGGGGAGAGGGAGGGTGTGAGAGAGAGGGAGAGGAGGGAGGGTGGGAGAGAGAGAGAGAGAGGGTGGGTGGGTGGGAGAGAGAGAGACCAAGTCAAGACCCACGCCCACTGACATATGACCTTTGTGAGTGGAGGGAGAGGGGACACACCCAAACAAGGTGCACATGAAGCACAACAGCCAGGCGGTTCCTCCAACTTTGCGAAGCGTCTCAGTAGTAATGATTAGGTTGCATGAAGGGCACTGGACAACAGCCGGGGCTGTGCTGAGCTTCTCCACCGCCACTGAAACAGAAGAACTGATAAGAGTCTGCTCTGCCGGAGCTCCCATGCCAACCCCTATATCAGCAGATGCTACAGTAATTATTCAGTCGACTGACTTGATTCTAACATGAACTGTGTGTATGTGACAGACCTGTGATTGGTGAGGGTTCTTCTGCCTCAGAATAGTCCTGCTGTATGGAAGGGAGCCAAGTGTACACCCCCCCTTGTGACCCATGAGATAGTTTTGGTTTAGTTTAGTTTTTGAGATGGACCAGCCAAACACAACACACATTACACATTGGTTGACTAAAAACTGTGAAAACACACGAGATATGGTTGATTTTGTCACAGTATCAAGATCATAATTTCAATTTTTTTTGCGCCGTTGTAATTATCAGTATTGTTTTCCACCATCAATAAAATTATGGAATGATTAAACAATTTAAGACATGCTGTAGTGGCTAGTCGAAGGACAGGAAGTTGACGTGGGATACTTAAGCAACGTGGGGGGGGTGAAAGGGAAGTCTTCTTGAGGCAGGACAGTAAGGAAGATGAATAGTTTGGGATGGTAGCAGGAACATTGTGTATGTGTGAGAATATCTAAACTGTGTGCCTACCAGACATGGCAGACATGAGCTCAATGAGCTTATTCTCTCTTTCCACCAGCTCCTCCAGCTCCTGCTGTATGGGCTCCAGTTCACCAGGCTGCTCGGAGTCCTCTGGACCTGGGTGTGTGTGTATGTGTGTTGGTGTATGGGTGGGAGGTGGTATACAGTTTTTAGATAACGCTTGACTACTATCAAAGGTGAAAAGTGTTTGTGTGGTCCCCACCTTGAGTCTGTTTCCTCTTCTTTAACTTCTGCATCTGCAACAGCATGAGCCGTCTGCTGTGGAGCTGCTGCCTTCTGAAAGTGATGAGGCCCAGCTCGGAAAAGAGTCTCTTCTGCAATAGTGAAGTCTGGTTGGGCATCATGCAGCTTTGGTCTGGACCCACGGACGTCTCATGGCTGTCTGGCTTCTCTGGCATCTCTGGCGTTTGGGCACCAACAGAGGAGTCCTGTCCTGAGTCCTGCACGGGATTGTCTGTCATGTTTTGTTTCCAAAGAATAGTAATGTAGACACCAAAAATCAGAATGCAGTTTGGCTCAGGGATCTACTCTTGGGTAGGGAATCTAAATAGAAAATCGGATAGTCCAGTTTTGCTCCTTCTGCATCCGCATGGATTTTGATTATCCCCTTATTGATTTAACCTCAGAAGGGATTATAGTTCATCCATCCAGGAGGTTTTCCATGGAGAGTTCTGACCAACACCCAGTTTCAATTTACCAGAAGAACCAGCAAATCATGCAAATCTCTTGTTTACCTTTGCACCTTCCCCTCTCTTGCATTAGCTATTTGCATATAAACCGTCACTCATGGTTAGCAATACGTAAGTGTACTAAGCAAGATGGCTTGCTATTCAAGAATTTGAATAGCAACATTTTCACAAACAAATGAGCATTCTGGTGAAGACATGCACAGCCATGACGTAATCCAACGGACACACATACCATGACACATGTTTTGATGATACACTCCACCCCACCCCTCACAGGGGCAACACATCAGCTTCCCATGTTCCCATAGTCACATTATACTTGAGTATAAAAGAAAAAGCAAAGACAAAGACAGTTTACTCCCCAAAAGTTGGTTTATTCGACTGTTAAAAAGAGTAAGGCTAAGGATGCTTCAGAAGTACACCGGTGATACATGTACTCTTATTGTGGACAAGTGTAGTCATCTTTGCAACCGTCTAAGTGAGAGTGTGGGGGTAGACTTTGTTAACCAATGGGCTCAGGACTTTCTGTAAGATTCAAGGGTAGTTACTTAATAAAACTAGACCAGGCAGGTTTCTGGCCATTGTGATGAACCCTAACCCCAAACCTTCCAACCTGGCCAGTCCACCCCCACATCTTCACCTCTGTTGATGATGTAGTGCATAGCTCAGCAGAGATGCTCTTTCTCAGGGTCAACAGTGACCTTTCAAATGAGTTCAATCAATAACGATCAGAACAACAAACTCAAACCCATTTTACTTGTTTCATACACATATAATATTCATATATTCGCATTTCCATGTACAAAGTTACATTCTGAATTGCAAAGGCTCATTCATAGAAATAAATACTGACATGGCTAAACTGCGACATGAATATCTTTCTCCCCCCGGTAGAGAAGAGGCGAGCACACACTCTCAACAGGCAAGCTTCCTTTCACACTCATCCTAACGTGGAACAGACACAGCACAGGCTGCAGCAGCACAGGCTGCAGCAGCACAGGCTGCAGCAGCACAGGCTCCTGGAGCACAGGCCGAGAGGTTCTGGGACAGAACAGGCAAGGCCAAAAATGGACAGACTGGAGTTAAGTGTACCATAATACTGACAATAATGTACTTTTAGAGTATGTAGAAGATATGTCCTATGACATATCTTCTGGTAAAGTTGCTGAGTGAAGATGAACTGTTATGCAAACTTAATGGAAATGTTTGATGTCCAAATGGCAACCTTATTTTTAGTGCTATAATTACATCATTCACAGTCTGACCAATTTTGTTCAAGCACATGTGGGCCCCTCAGCTGGAGCCCTGAGGCCGACCTGGCCAGAGCCTTACTGGGGGAGGACCCAGCCTTACTGGGGGAGGACCCAGCCTTACTGGGGGAGGACCCAGCCTTACTGGGGGAGGACCCAGCCTTACTGGGGGAGGACCCAGCCTTACTGGGGGAGGACCCAGCCTTACTGGGGGAGGCTGCCTATACAGACAGTCTGGAAAAGTCTAAAAGACAAACATAGACAAGATGCTCATAAAAATGGGCTTAAAACATTGGCTGAATGAGTCAGTGGCAGCCCCAGCTACCAGGAAGGAAACTCTGTTCAGAGGATGCTGGAACAATCAGTTACAGATTTGTATTGGGGTCACTAGGCTGATCGTTGATCTATGCCTGTATGGACGACTTCAAAACTCCAGAACACACAAGGTTCCAGAACACTCATTCTTCTTAAATTCATGAGAGGTTAAAGGTCTAAAAAATATATTTGTCCATTTGCCATGATCCTTGTAACAAAGACATCTCACAAAATAGAATTTCTTTTTTTATCTACAGATACAGGGCCAAACATGTTTATAAAAAGTGGCATGATTCTCATTTATTCTTAGCTACTTATTTGTATTTTTCCTTTGGTAACCGTTTAACATTCTTTCGCTAAAGAATAAATAATTGTTTACACTTCACAAGTGAATAATTGTGTAACTTTTCAGCAGATCTAAGGCAGCTGTAGATGAATGGTAAGGTGTCTACAAGCTCTAGCTGGTGGTGATGGAGGGGGGGGGGGGATGGAGGACAATAGGACAGTGAAGGGATGGGTCTGTCAGCATTACAGGACCCAAGTCCCACTCTGCCCAAACAGCTCAGGCTGCTGCTGGAGCTACTGACAAGATATATCTGCGATATATTATATTGGCCTGAATAAATCAAGGTCCAGAGAATGCAGGCAATTGATTAAACTGTCTTGCATACAACCAAAAGCCATGTTCTCAATAAGCAAAACTGTGCACGGGGCCTTGTGTGTGTGTGTGCGCGTGACAGATTGTCCCATCCACACGTACTTGGCGCTGTATCTAACCAGTCTACACAGCCCATCAATTGTCACACAATATCTGAACAATCTACCTATCACTGCACAATGCCTAGTCCATCCACCAACTACACAGCATCTGGACAGTCCACCAATCAGCACATCGTATCTGGACTGCACCAATTGGCACACAGCCCGACCATGGGACCAAACTCAGAGGACACAATGATGATAAAAGTAGATGCATGCAAGAAATCCAAAAGGTCATAAATCAAGACAATAAACCAAACTTCAGACTGAATAGCCACAACATAAAACAACAGCAATAATGGAAGAGCAAGTGGATTATATCAAATTCAATTGCAATCCATGAAATGGAAAAGAAAAGAAAATAACAATCAGGAAACAAATCGACGCGTCTGATTGGAGAGTTCCTGCTTCCTCTAGTGAGGTATGGTTCAGAGTGAGTGGGCTGGTCTCAGGTCTGGGTAAGTGTCGACACTGTCTGAAGGAGGGGGGTTGGTCAGTCCTGGTTGGCCATGACCTGCCACACGATCAGGTGACTGCGCTCAGCTTTGGCCAGGAAGGGCTGCAACTTCAGAGTGGGTTCATCCATCTCCTCGTTTTCACCAACCTCATCACCTGACACACACACACACACACATAAGAGACCATATTTCCACAACTACTACATCAACCAAATAGCCTACAACTTTATTTTCTCTTGGGAGATTATTTATTGTGTACACACACACACTGCAAAGTGCCCTATCAAATTGAAGTGCAAAAATAATTTGTTATGAGCTTGCCTCCAGTGCGGTAAGAAAGTTTCACATAAGATATCTCAAAATGTGTTATTTACTTAAACTAAGTCTCTAGATACGTCCAACAAGATTTTAAATCTGACAAGACTGTCCCACTCCATGAGATGTATTTTGCAATAGTGCCAGGGGCTGTTGTCTCCTGCTGCTCACCCATCCTGAAGTCGATGTAGCCCTCTCCTCCACTCATCACCAGCACGGACCTCTCCAGCTCCTGGGAGGGGGAGTCCCTCTCCCCCCCTGCCTCCCCCCCTGCCTCCCCCCCGCCCGCCGCTGACGCCATCACCTGACCTGCACGCAGAGGTCAGAATCAACCAATAGGGTGGACAAACTGACATCTGATGTCTTATATGTGCTTATGAAATCACCACATTGTCTACATCCAAATCAAACTCAAATAAGGGATCGTTCCGTGCGCGTTTTCAGATGTCAGCTGGCTAGCCATAGAGAGGAATAGTCAGTTAGTCAAGAGAAAACACACACGGGTTGGCATTTCTGGAAATGGCCAATAAAGGTTTGTCTACCCTTCAATAGGAGAACCAACAGCAAGAAGACGGGCCAACAAGAGAGGTCAGTCAGTACCTGGGACTGCAGTGAAGAACTTGACAGCGTCTCTGTGTCCATGGAAACACAGCTGTGCGTGAACCATGGAACAGAAGGGGACGAAGGTTCCAGCTGTCACCTTGTCACTGTTGTCATGGCCATAAACACGGACCACGCCCCCAGGGTGAGTACCTGGCCCCGGAGCAATCTTATTGGCTGCTGACAGAGGAAGAGAGAGCGAGACAGATAATGCACATTGTGTGTGTGTGTGTGTGTGTGTGTGAGTGAGTAAGACCGAAAGAGTGACTGAAGAAGAAATGAGAAGAGGAGAGAGGAGGGACAGAAGCAGAGAGGAGTCCTTACTCTCCGTTAGAGGGATGGAGATGATCACTCCGTTGCCGGTGCCGATCCACAGACGGCTACAGGACACCATGAGGGCTGTGATCCTCACGAACGAGAAGCCAAGCTTCCCCGTACCTGACACACACACAACCACAATCAGACAACCTGGTAATGGTTAGAGGTTAGGTCTGGGTGTGTATGCCTGTGTGGGACTCACCCAGCATCTTGCTGACGTAGGGCTCTATGTCCACGTCCTGGAGGTGTTGGTAGGTGTGGGCGTGGAACAGCCTGAGGGTGGAGTCCAGACGGATGGACACCCAGATCCCGTCCCCCTCCCACGCCAGCTGGCGCACCTGGCTCTCCTTACGAGGGTGGGCGTCAAAGGATTTCTGGGGTGAGGCAGGTGGGAGAACAGGGGAGACAGAGGAGTAATGAGAGGGAAAGAGTAGGAGTGACAAAGTGGGTATTAAAACAATAACAGGTCCCAAACCAGAACAGGCTGATTACAATTCCGATCAACCTCTTCCTGAAAAACACAGTCCCTCTAACTCTCTCATCACTCCTCTACCAGAGCTTCCTGTCACACAGTGGACAGTCTCTCCTCGTGTGACTCCCATCTTTTGGCCTCTCACCTCTATCTTCATGGCCTGGGGCTGGACCACGTAGATCTTGTTCCTGTAGCCGCACCACACCTTGTCGTGGACCACCGTCATGCAGCGGATGGAGTGATGCGGCCGGCCCAGGTCCAGCAGGTGGTAGTTAGTCAGGTCCCACTGGCCGTCTGGGGAAGGGGGAGGGGTTAACACACAAGCACTGCAAGGAGAAAGACGTGTGTGTGTGTGTGTGTCTCCTCACCAACTCCTCTGTGGAAGATGGCCAGGGTGCCGTCAGCTAGCGCCACCAACACACGGCCCTTCACGTGCCTACAGGACAGGGTAGGGAGAGTTAGAGGACAGACAGTCCTCAGGAAGTCCATCAGACTTTATGACAGGGAGATCACAGCGTGTCAGAGTTAATGGCGTCCTCTCACACAAGCGCCATTCATCCTCTGGCTAACCACAAGGTTGTGTACTCTCTCCTCTTCTTTAGATTCTCTACACAAATAGTTGTCAGAGTAAGTTTGAGAATAGACACATTATAAAGTTTGCAGATGACACGGTCACAGTCAGCTTGCTTTGGAGGGGATCTGGATCACGGGCTGGTTGTCAGTGACTTTGTGTCATGGTGTAAGGAGTTTCACCTTGAACTGAATTTGTCAAAGACCAAGGATATGTTTATTGACTTCAGGAGGTCGGTGCCCATTCCCAGATTCAAACTATTGAGGGGATTGAGATTGATTTGGTTGAGAATGATAAATATTTGGGTACTGTGTTTGATAACACGCTGTGCTTTCAGACCAACACAGATGCCATGTCTAAGAAGGTACAAATTACTCAACCCAACCCAGTCTCATCCCAACTCGTCAAATATAGACGCTTGGGCAGAGCCCTTTGGCGTGAATTACTAGGTACTACATTTGCATAAATGAATGGCACCAAGTATTCATTTCAACACGAAGTGATCCTTGTGTCGTCTCTGTGTGGTGTCAGGTATGCTGTTTATGTAGTATTTATGATGGATATAATGCGTTTTAATACCCGTCTACAAACACATTTCCCCTAGTGGGAGAAATCAAATGGACTTGACAGAACTAAACAGGACAGGGTTCAGCCAGTACAGGCTGTTACTTACACTATGCCCAGGATGGAGTCCTTCAGCTTGATGGAGTGGAGACACCTCCTCCACTGAGCCACCGAGGAGTGGACATACACACTGCACAGGAGAGAACGGGGTTATATATACACACACACACACACACACACACACACAACACTTTTCCACACATTCACACAAACACACACTCTCACCATCCGTTCTGAGCCCCCAGCCACATGGTGGACAGAACGCTGCTCATCTTCTGGGCCTCCTCTCTCATCAGGTCTGGCTCCTCTGGGCTGGGGACTGGGCTCACCCCATCCTTCACCAGGTCACACTCCCTGCAAGACACACACACTCCTCAACATGGGTTTTGAAATGTGTGTCTCTATTTCATGTGTTTTGAAGTGTTTGAGCATGGATGAGAGAAAGAGAAAGTGTGTGTGTGTACCTCTGTGTGTAGCCGGAGGGTGGGTCTGTGTGTGTGTGTGTGTGTGTGTGTGTACCTCTGTGTGTAGCCGGAGGGTGGGTCTGTATGTGTGTGTGTGTGTGTGTACCTCTGTGTGTAGCCGGAGGGTGGGTCTGTGTGTGTGTGTGTGTGTACCTCTGTGTGTAGCCGGAGGGTGGGTCTGACTGTGTGACCCCCAGTGGGTCAGTGAAGATGTGTTCTGTGTATCCTCTCCTTCCCAGTCCCACACCCTGTCCTGCTGGGGAACCTGCTGGGCCAGCACTGGCCTCAGTAGCCTCAGTAGCCTCCTCCGCTCCTTTGGACTCTACACATAGACACACACAGACACACAATCATACACACACCAGTTCAGTGGTAGACTCTCACCAGTCACATAATATTGTTGTTTATCTGGATTAGAGCCAGACAGTCGAGTGGCCATTCTCACCCGTCTCTGACTCTGACATGGACTCTGCTGTCTGTGGGACGGCTGCCACCCCCTCAGCTGAGCAGCCAACCACAGTGATGCCTCCCAGGACCCCGTCCCCACCCACTGAGCAGCCATTGTCTGAGCCGGCTGTCGGGGACGTGTCTTCTGGCCCTGGCCCCGCCTCCGACATGTGGACCACTTCCTCACCAGCTGGGTAGTCTGTCTCTCTGGCTCCTACACACACACCCACACACATTCATGTTGACGGTTCAATCAGAGACTACTGCTTTCTCAAGAGAGCCCAAGCGAGGGCAGCGGTGTGCTGGGGCTGCTGACCTGGCACGCTGGCGATGCACAGCACGTGAGAGTTACACACAAAGAAGTTCTCCAGGACGTTGCCGGGCTGGTTGGCGTCGATGACGACCACTTTGGTGGTAGCGTGGGTGCTGGTGCAGATCCACACGAGAGACGACAGCTCGTCATGATGCCTCAGCTCCTTCTGTTGGTCCTGAGCACGCGCACACACACACACCCACACCTTAGATGTGACACCACGTCAATGCAGCTCTGTGTGTGTCCAAGCGTGTGTGTGTGCGTACCTTTAACTCCTGGTCCAGTTTGTCCAGGCTGTTCTGAGAGGCGGTCTTCCTGAGAGGACTGTCTGCCTCCCCAGGCAGGTCGCTGTAGAACACACTGGCTCCTACGATCAAGCCTCCGTCACGGGTCTTACCCCCCGACAGGTTCACACCGGCTGCACACCACAGCTGAGGGACACACACACACACACACACACACACACACAGTTAATGTGCTGAAGCTTTGAAGCTTTTAGTACACAGCAGGTCTCTCTTCCATACTCGGTGGTAGCACACCGTCCTACCTTCATAGAAGCATCTTTCTCATCCAGCGGCCGCAGGTAGACAGGGACAGGGAGATTCTTGGTCTTGGTCTCTGCCTGACTGCCATTGGTCGCCTGAGGAGGCGACAACAGGAAGAGGAGGATTTTTAAGTAAGGTCATGCCGTGTCATACTGGTTGTTGGGGTAGCCGTGGGTGCTAGCGTACCTTGTGTTTCTGGGGAAGACTCCACCCGCAGGCCTGCACCCTGCCGTCCTCCTTCTGGACGTGAGCCTTGACCTGCTGGTACTGCGCCCTCTTCTGCTCCCTGCGCGACACCACGTTGCCCACCTCCACCCTGCCACACACACAGCCACCCTCACACCACCTCCCACCAATGTGTATGAGCGTGTGTGTGTATGTGACGTGTGTGTGAGTGCGTGTCAGTAACTTACTCTTCATTGAGGAAGTCGAAGGCCTTGCTCTTGTCGCTGGGCAGCTGCTGCAGAGCGCTGCTCTTCTTCTTGATGGAGGGCTGGATCTGGGCGGTGGGGGCGTTGTACTTGACGTTGACCGGGGCGTCCCCCGCCGGCTTCTTGGCCGCTCCCCCCGACGAGCTGAACAGGCGGCTGAAGCTGGAGCGGCGAGGGGCGAGGGACGGAGGGAGAGAGAGGAGGATGGAGAGAGGAGAGAGAGAGCACACAGAGACACTGATAGAGGGGTGGACACAAAGCGGCAGCAGGGTTCCGTGGTCAGGGTTCAGGGACAGGGGTCCGAGGAGGGGTCACCGCTACACAAACACACGCACACACACGTCCCTTACCCTCACCCCATACAATCTCCCTCTGACGCACACACACACACACGCACACACACACATCACCCAGACTTGTGCTACTCTGAGCTGTAATCAGTCAGACCAATCAGCAGCCCCAGCCAGGGAACAAGAGCAGGTCTCCACAGGCCAGTGAAGAGCAGGGGTTAATACTGAACACTGACCAGACAGTTAGTCAACGCACAACACATCAGTCTGACTGACCACCCCTCCTCCCCCTGAGACCACCCCTAAAACACATGTAACCCCTCCCCCCTCCCTTCCTTTCTTCCATTACCTCCCTCTGCCCCACACTCGCTTCACCTGCTCCCTCCCTCCCCACACACCTTCTGCACACAGACAGGATGACACCGGGCGGGATAGAGAGAGGACACAGAGGAGCAGGAGAGGGGAGACATTTCATCAGATATCATCCAGCTCTGAAAACAAACAACTTGAGCACTCCCACCATGCAAAGATCCCACACTGCCCCGCAAACCCCCAAACACCTCATATTAGTCTTTAACCTACTCCCAACCCACACCATTCCTTATCCAACCCACCCCAACTATACCAGTCCTAGTCCAAACCATGCCTATACCAGTCCTAGTCCAACCCAGCCCTCTAGACCAGTCCTTGTCCAACCCAGCCCTCTATAGTAATTCTATTCCAAAACACACCTTTACCAGTTCTAGTCCAAAACACACCTGTACCAGTCCTAGTTCAACCCACTCCCCTCTATTCCTAGTTCAATCCACACCAAAGCAATTCCTGCTGGAACTCAACAGGGGAGAGCCTGGGCCAACAAATGGTTCCCATCTCTGACAGGTCTGACTGGATATTAAATTCAACCCTTCTGTGATTGGCTGTGCCCTTTTTTGATCTGATATTCTCGAGAGAGCCCTTCAGTGATTGGCTCTCCCCTGTGAGTTGGGCTCAGACCAGACAAACAGAGATGTACCTACATTCTGAGGAAAAACAACACAAACACAACAAATAAAATGAAGAGAGACAAAGAAAGACAGGTTGAGTAACTATCTAAAACAGTGAAAACACAGGTAGACACTCTTAAACACGTCATTAAAAAGGAAAGAATGTAAAAGTGATCAAATGCAGAAGAACTTAAGAGGGAGAGCTAAGAGATAAGGGAATGTGGGACTGTAGAAGAGCAGGATATAGATGAAGGGATATGAAGGAGGAAGAGAACAGCTTACAACTGCCAGATGGAGGACTTCTTCTTCTCCGTGAGAGCTGGGTTTTCCCTCGACGCTCTGCCCAGGAACAACAGGAGGGAAAGGGACTGTGAGCTGGACTGAGGTAGGAACGTCTCGTGTGTGTGTGTGTGTCCATCTTCCTCCCCCTCCTCACCGGATCATCTCGGTCCAGCGTACGGCCTCCTGCAGCTCCATCAGTCTCTCCTTGTACTGGTTCCTCTCCATCAGCACCCTGGCCATCTCCACCCTGGTGAAGCGCTTCCTCTGGGCCGTGGGCACGTCACTCTGCACACACACACACAACGCATCAGTATGATCAAACACACATATACAACGCATCAGTAGGATCAAATGCACACACAAACACATACACAGAGAGAGCACTTACATCATCGTCCTCACTCTTAGTCTTCTGCTTGGCTACCTCCAGGTCCGCCCGCACCCTGAGAGACAACACAATAGAGTTGAGACTATCACGCTGCTTACAGCCACACACACACACACACACACACACACACACACACACACACACACACACACACACACACACACACCCCCATTACCGTAGGACAGAGGAGAGGGAGGAAGTGGAAAAGGAGAAGAGGGAGGCCTACCTCTTGAGTTCGTCCTCCATCTCCTTGTACTTGTCGTCCATCCTGGTCTTGGCCTGCGTCACAGCCTCCAGCTCCCCCTGCAGAGCCTCGCGCTCACACACCAGCTCATCCACGCGCGCTATCAGGTCGTTCTTCACCACGTTCAGCGCGTTCCTGAACACACACACGTACGCGCACACACACACGCACACATAAACAAACACACACGCAAAAGGAATGAAGCACAGCAACTCTTAACAAACCTCATTAAGGAACATAAAACTGGGGTTTTATGTCAAATGAGGGGTCGGGGGTCAAGGTTAGGCAGCAGTGTGTCTTACTTTGTCTCCAGAAGCTGGGTGTTTTCTTGGATGAGATGTTCCACCTCTCGGCCCATACCTGCAGATGAACATTTACACATCATCACACCATTTTTTCCAGGCTGATGGAGCCATCCCACCCATTCACACTGAGTGCTGCTCTGGTCCTTACCCAGGAAGTTGAGCTCTAAGTCTGAGAGCCGTGCGGCCGCGGGGACAGGAACGTCACGCTGGTTAGTTTAGGTCAATAAAGATGTTCCTACTGACACTCTACAGAAGGCACTAGGTACAACTCTACTCTGAGGTACTTTACTACGCTCTACTCACCTTCAAGGATTATTCTAATACGTTCACTAGAGCTACGCAGTGCTGGAGTTGCACTTACATCAAGAGCACCAGAAACATACATCATGTCAGACACATCAGTGTTTGTACTATCCTTCAAGTGAACACCAGGAAGACTAGCTACCATCCATTTTTCAACTAAGGGGAATCCAAATAAACAACAAATACAACTACAGCCAGAGAGAGAGAAATAGAGAGAAGTGACACTGAGTGCACTTGATGTAATGAGAGGGTGAATAAAATGATACACACCAGAGAACTCGTCTGTGAAAAACAAAAAACAAAGAAAGAGTCAAAGATGATGAAAGCAGAGGTGGAGGATGGAGAGGCGCAACACTTCAGTATTCTAAAGCATACATGCTCGCCGTGAGTGTGTTTTTTATCATATAATGTGTGCAAATACTGTCATAAAAAATGTATTTGAGAGAAGGGCGAACATGAGGTGAGATGGAGCGAGAGAGAGATGGTTGGAGAGACGGTAAAACATAACTAGGAGAAGAAGAATCTCTGAACTGATAACCTCTTCAATAAAGAACTTGTGGGTGTGGGGGTCAACTTTTACCAAGTAGGTCCGCCCCTTCATCCATATCTCCTATGAGGTCATTTCCTGCCGAGGACAGCTCCTCAAAGAGCGACTCGGTGTTCCTGTCGAACGCCAGGTTCTCAATGCCTCCTTTAGTGGGCGTGCTGATGGGAGGAGGAAGAGAGAGGACAGCGGGGGAGGGGGGGGAGAGAGAGAAAAATGAGAGAAGATGGAAGGAGAGAAAGAGGGACAGATCGGAAAGAGGAAATGTGGGAGTCAGCATGAAGCATTTCCCCATCAACAGATGATGTGGGATGTCCATATGATTGATGAGGAGTGTGTGTAGTGTGTCTGGCTGGTGTTACCTGGCTCCGCGGTAGCCACTCAGGTCCATGTCCAGCTCAGGAGTGGACTCGATGATGGCCTGCACCTCCGACTGGTCCCCACTGCCTGGTCCACCTGGAGACCCCAGAGGGAGAGCGTCAGAACAGATGCAGTACAAACCAGCTAGAGGAACAGCAGCAGTTCAGGACGTTTACACCAGAGTGGCCCAAAGTGAATAACTGCAGTACTGACCACTGCCTGATGGGGATGCTGTTGGTGAGCCCTGCCCCTCCTGTCCATCACCTTCCACTCCCAAGGCGTTCCCGCTGCCACCTTGCTGTCTGTCATTCCAGCCTACATTCCTCTTCACACCCTCCACTGCTTCCTGGTCCTGGAGAGGCGTGTCCGCCGACGCCATGACAACGTCAGATGTTGCTGTCGACGTGGGTGTGACTGAGCCGGACACCTCTCCCAGGCTGGACATGGGAGGGACCGATTTGGAGCCTCCGTGGGAAGACACAGGGGTGGTGGACTGGGAGGAACCACCTCGTGAGAACACGGGGGTGGTGGATTTGGAGGCTGGCCCACGGGAGGACAGGGGGCTTCCAGTCTTAGATCCACCTGCTTGTGAGGACAGGGGGGTGCCAGTTCTGGAGCCTCCACAGTTGACATTAGACATCTCATCCTGAGAACGGAGAGAGAGCGACAAGGAGGTACAGGAAGAGAAAGGGAGAAGGTAGAAGAGATGAATTAAAGACAGTAAGAGGTTCCGGTTAAGGTCTATGTGTATGTTCCTGATGCTATGCAGCAAAAGCTCTCAAAAACTCCACTGAAAACATAAATCACTCAAAACGTACAGTACATTCCCAACACCAAAAAAGAACACAAACACGAAAACAAAAGTTTCATTTCCAAAACACTTCAAAGCACAGTAACCGTTAACCAATCAAATCAATCAACAAAATGTTGTACTGATTGATTTGAGGACAGAAAAGCTGTCTATGGATTAGTAGCCTAAATCCCTCTAGGTAGACCTACACTGTAATGTTTCCATCTGCACGGGTCTAAGCCCGGTCTTTAGAAGAGCAGATGTTCAAGTTCAGCGTAAGGCAGGACATGCAGCTCCACCAACCTTGAGTAGAGGAACCACAACTACATGCAACCACAACACTTCACCTCTGCAGAACCTTCTTCCTCATGTCTGTCTGCTGTCTAATGCCCTGCTATGGCCCTTTGGATGATTCCCCTGCATGTGTCTCTAAGGCTCCTGTGTGTGTCTAGATGTCTAGACTATATTGTAAATGTCTAGACTATAGCCCATGTAGGTGTCTAGACTACAGTACATGTGTCTAGACTACAGTGCATGTGTCTAGACTACAGTGCATGTGTCTAGACTACAGTGCATGTGTCTAGACTACAGTGCATGTGTCTAGACTACAGTGCATGTGTCTAGACTACAGGTGGTGGGTGAGTGGCTGCATGCGGATAGCTAGTCAGGGCCGCCAACTTTGCCTCACTGGGCTGGCATGAGCTTGTTCCATGTCACATCATAGGTATGGAGGTTGAGCGTTATGGACAAATCACTGACTGTTTCAGAACAGTGAGAAGGAGAGGATAAAAGTGTCACACCATGCGTGGAAGTTGGCAACCCCGAGCTTGCTGTGAAGACACTAGCGTCTAGAGGCGCTGGACGAAGTTTCTGGGGGCCATGTTGGCAACACAGCAACTACACGCCAAAACAGCAAAGACGGCAGCCGGAAGAGTGGGTTGCTGGGGCGACAGAGTTCTGTGCGGCCGACAGGCAGGTGTACCTGGTTCTGTTCAGCCTGCTGATTGGCTGAACTATCCTGTGAACTTTGACCCTCCCCTCTGCTCGGGGAGTCTCGCACCTCCAGCTGGTCAAGAGAAGAATTACAGTAGAGGACGGTCTGATAAAACAAGTCAACATTATACTGTTCACCTACTGCTCACCCAGCACACAGCAACATCCACGGTCACCCTGAGAGGAGGAGCAAGAAAACATGACACTCTGGAAGTGTGGGCTGGGAGAGAGAGACAGCACACAGCAGCAACACAACCAGCGTGTTATAAAGCGTCATTCACAGCCTGAATCCCTTGTGGTCTGGATGTGTGCCTGGGGTCAGTGTAGATCCTGCTGCCTGGCCCAGAAGGTGACCCGACTGGAGGCAGAGTGATGAGCTGGCACACTCTCACATTTCATCAGCTTATGGCGGAGTTGTATTAGAGGCAGATCTGCGGTGGGAGGTAACCTGCTCTCTGAGGGAGCTCTGTCCCCTCTGCAGCCATCCATCAGCCCTGCCAGATGTCTGGCTAGGGGGATAGATCAAGGTTTGGACAAGTCCCCTGAACAACCCCTGAACCTTTGTGAGAGTAAATTACAGTAATTATTATTATTGGTAATTATTGCTTTGGCTAACTGAATGCTTTATGGTGGGTGGCAAGATTAGCCAAATGTTCGCTTCTAAGTGTATTTAGATCTACATTGCCGATGTTGTCATTCAGCAGTACTTCACAACATTTAACATATTTTATAATGAATTGTTCATTCAAGAGAAACAGTTTTCCATCAATAGCTTTTAGCTAACGTGAGCTAAATTTTGAGTTTCTTACCAAAGGTGATGTATTCTAGTCTGTGGGAGTGTCTCGTATTGAAAAACTGTTGTCTCAACCTTGATATATGATTCTAGGTGCCTGGTGCTAAGACAGCACACAGCTGGGAGGTGGTACTAACTTCTCCACAGGGATGATCCTGTCAGCCTGGGACACAGGCACTAGGGGCTAACCACTCAAGGAATTCCTCACCAAGACAACAGATGAAGACAACAGATAAATACTACAGAAGAACAGTGCAGCAACGGTAGATACTCTACTCGCCTCTCTCCCCTCGCCTGCCTGCCTCCTTCCTCCATCCCTCCAACCCCCTCCCTCCTGCCTTTCCCCTGAGTTTCTCCAACCTCCCTCCCTCTCCCTCCACCTTTCTCTCTCTCCCCTGGCCTGGTGTGATCGCTGCCTAAAACACCCTCCCAGCATGCCTGCCCTCTCTTGTTGCTATAGTAGCACCAGCCAACCAATGAGAGGCAGGTTTTCTCCTCCGTCTGTCACATTGATAATAGCCATCCATGACAGAGGCCCAAAGCCCTCCTGGCATATACTGTGTGTGTGTGTGTGTGTATACTGATTCATTCTCTTTACAGGAATACTAAACTCAGAGGCAGGGGGAAGGCTGATAGATTAGATAGTGTGGAAGAGAGATCGAGAGGAAGAGAGTCAGAGAGAAAGAGAGACAAAGCTAGAGAGAAAGAGAGAGCACCCAGAAAAGGGTGAAAAGAGAGGGTGAATGTAAATCTTTGGGAAATGTTGAGTCAGATGGTGTAACACAAAGGCATCCCTGTCAGTCTGTGCTGTGGGAGCCTGGTAAAGATAGTGTGTGTGTGTGTGTGTGTGTTTTATCCTGACACCTCTATTGTATCACAGGGCCTGGGTCCTGAAGAGAAGCAGTGATCAAAGCTTTGGTTGGAATTTTATATACAAAGTGTTTTGAGAGAGAGTTACAGGTGGAGTGAATGGGGAATCATCTAGCTCAGAGAGACACCAGTAAATCCAATTATTCACTTCCCTCCATCTAACCCTGTATGAACACACCAACAGAATACTTCATGAATATTCATGATGGAACCTTGCTGGTAGCACGGTTTCCAATAGTAACAGTGGAGAGAGCCTTATGGTTCCTCCCCAACCCACCCGGCAGGCAAGGCCAGAGTGGTACCACTCCTCCCCCCCCCCCCCAAACACACACATACACTCACTATCTCTCTCACTGTTGAACCCTGCTTTGCCATTCCGGGCACACTGAAGTAATCACTCCTCTCTCAATAGACTTGTAAGGTTTCCTGCCAGAAAGAGAGAGAATGTTTCCATATACACAGACACACAGACATAAAAAGGGACAGACACACACATACACACTCACACACTTCCTGGACCCAGTCAAGCTGTCTGGAGTGAAACAGGGATGAGGTCATCCTTCAGATCCCTGGGAAACACTACTGATGTATTCAGGAGGAAGTACTACTAAGGAACTACTCAAAACTGTGTGTGTGCGCGCCTGTGTGTGTGTTCGCCTGTGTGTGTGTGTGTGTGTGTGTGTACCTGTGTTTGTGTGTGTGTTTGCGCCTGTGTGTGTGTGCGCGCCTGTGTGTGTGTGCGCCTGTGTGTGTGTTCTACCTTGAGGCTGGTGCTGCAGCGAGGGTGGCTCAGGTCGTTGAACCTCCAAGGCTCTGAAGGCGTTTCCACAGTTTCTCTCTGGAGATCAGGGGTTAGGCCATCACTTCCTGGTAGAGGGAATATCCCCATGGAGATGGGACGATCCTTCCTGGATACCGAGAGAGAGAAAAACATCCATTATGTTGCAAGGTGAAAGGCAGTTAGAAGAACACTCACACGTCACTGCATGCTGATGGGTGAGAGAGCGTTAGAGAGGAGATGGGCAGCACAACAAAGAGGGCAGAGAATGTCTGCGAGGCTGCCACTACACACAGCAACATCGTGGCTCCTGTCCGGACAGTTCGGCGCTCGTTTGCTTTTCCTGCACAGAATGGACCCTATAAACGTTGCCGTGTGGTGGGATATTTATGTTGTTATGGACCTGGGTCTCTCTCCCTTCAAGGGTGACACAGAGAGGGAGACTTCCTGCTGGGGGGCTGGCCCCCTACACAAGGAGCCCAGGGAGGAGGGCACCGGGCAGAAGAGCAGAAGGCAGCTCCCTGGAGCAGGAGGTCCCCACTACAGCACCTGCTGCTGGCTAACACAGGCCACAGGCTCAGCTGGCGGTCCAGCTGGCTCTCCAGTCTGACGCCTGCTATGTCTGGACCCAGGAGAGGAGAGACACCAACACAGGTGATCATGTCTCTGTTGGGGCAGCAGGTGGCCTGGGGGTCTGGACTGGAGCATGGGGGGTCTGGACTGGAGCATGGGGCTGGCAGCAGGTGGTCTGGACTGGAACATGGGGGGTCTGGACTGGAGCTTGGGGCTGGCAGCTGGGGAGGTATTCTCACTGGCTTCTGCTTCACACAGCGGTGGCAGCTCTGTTCCACTCACGTCAGCAGACATGAGCTAGTGCTAGCTTCCACAACTCTCCTCGATCCACACACACTCATAACACACACATGCAGACACACACCTCATCATATCCATGTCAACTGTCAATGCCATAGTTCTCTAATGACCAAATAAATAACGTATCCAGTGCACACACACACCCCCTTCCACACACACAGCTCAATCCTCTCCTATGTCTGTGTCTACATACCACAGGTCCAGTACAGTAGCAGGGCCATGACAAAGGCTGTCGTGTTGAAAAGCGTTTGTATTGAAAAGCAGCGACAGAACAACAATAGAGGCAGCAGCATTTAGAGGTGGAGGGGTCACACACAGGTCAGCTATGACCAACACTGTCTCTACTGAACACACAGGTCAGCTATGACCAACACTGTCTCTACTGAACACACAGGTCAGCTATGACCAACACTGTCTCTACTGAACACACAGGTCAGCTATGACCAACACTGTCTCTACTGAACACACAGGTCAGCTATGACCAACACTGTCTCTACTGAACACACAGGTCAGCTATGACCAACACTGTCTCTACTGAACACACAGGTCAGCTATGACCAACACTGTCTCTACTGAACACACAGGTCAGCTATGACCAACACTGTCTCTACTGAACACACAGGTCAGCTATGACCAACACTGTCTCTACTGAACACACAGGTCAGCTATGACCAACACTGTCTCTACTGAACACACAGGTCAGCTATGACCAACACTGTCTCTACTGAACACACAGGTCAGCTATGACCAACACTGTCTCTACTGAACACACAGGTCAGCTATGACCAACACTGTCTCTACTGAACACACAGGTCAGCTATGACCAACACTGTCTCTACTGAACACACAGGTCAGCTATGACCAACACTGTCTCTACTGAACACACAGGTCAGCTATGACCAACACTGTCTCTACTGAACACACAGGTCAGCTATGACCAACACTGTCTCTACTGAACACACAGGTCAGCTATGACCAACACTGTCTCTACTGAACACACAGGTCAGCTATGACCAACACTGTCTCTACTGAACACACAGGTCAGCTATGACCAACACTGTCTCTACTGAACACACAGGTCAGCTATGACCAACACTGTCTCTACTGAACACACAGGTCAGCTATGACCAACACTGTCTCTACTGAACACACAGGTCAGCTATGACCAACACTGTCTCTACTGAACACACAGGTCAGCTATGACCAACACTGTCTCTACTGAACACACAGGTCAGCTATGACCAACACTGTCTCTACTGAACACACAGGTCAGCTATGACCAACACTGTCTCTACTGAACACACAGGTCAGCTATGACCAACACTGTCTCTACTGAACACACAGCTCAGCTATGACCAACACTGTCTCTACTGAACACACAGGTCAGCTATGACCAACACTGTCTCTACTGAACACACAGGTCAGCTATGACCAACACTGCCTCTACTGAACACACAGGTCAGCTATGACCAACACTGTCTCTACTGAACACACAGGTCAGCTATGACCAACACTGCCTCTACTGAACACACAGGTCAGCTATGACCAACACTGTCTCTACTGAACACACAGGTCAGCTATGACCAACACTGTCTCTACTGAACACACAGGTCAGCTATGACCAACACTGTCTCTACTGAACACACAGGTCAGCTATGACCAACACTGTCTCTACTGAACACACAGGTCAGCTATGACCAACACTGTCTCTACTGAACACACAGGTCAGCTATGACCAACACTGTCTCTACTGAACACACAGGTCAGCTATGACCAACACTGTCTCTACTGAACACACAGGTCAGCTATGACCAACACTGAGTACTGACCCAACATGAGGCCTAGGTCTGTACTAGAGGTGTTTCTCGTGACGGGGGCTGACGTAAAAGGTGTTGGTAGTGGTGGAAATCACGGTGACAGAGAGCTGTTCATCATAGATGTGTCGTATAGCCTCCAGGCTGATGTCCAGGATCAAAAGCAACAAGGCAATCTGGCTGTCTGACTGTGCTGACCCACTTTCAGCCTGACGACTACTGAGCCCACACAGCCATATGTCAATACACAGGGGTATGCACGTACATAAACAACAGTGTGGACACACACACACACACCCTCACACACACGTACCTGGAGGGAGCGGGCAGAGCGGGCAGAGCAGGGAGCCCGGTGGAGACAGAGTAGTGCACCAGCAGGAGGACAGACAGAGACACCAGCACAGCAGAGTTGATGACCACCGCTCCCCCCACGAAGCCAAACACAAACAGCAGCATACACCCAGGGCTCATGGCCCCCCCAGGACGCAGCCCAGCACAGCCCCCCACAGGACAGCAGGGCAGGGCTGGGGGGCACGGCCAGGGAGGCGGGGGCACCGACCGAGCTAAGCTACACCGTCACAGGTGACGCAAACAGGACACCTTTACTAAAGAATACTCTTCCAGAGTCGGCACAAAATCCCAGGGTTCCAGAGACCAGGGTTCAGGTGAGGACGAAGAGAATACTGTCCTCTAATGGAGTCCCACGTTTACCTACATCAGCACGCAGGCGGTGCCCTGCCTACACTCTCCACCCCTAGCACACGGGTTTACTGAACCTGCCCACTCCCAGAATAGAGGGCTACAGGAGTTCTGTACTCTGCAGCTCAGAGAGAGAATCAGAGAGACAGACCGAGAGAGAGAGAGAGAGAGAGAGAGAGAGAGAGAGAGAGAGAGAGAGAGAGAGAGAGAGAGAGAGAGAGAGAGAGAGAGAGAGAGAGAGAGAGAGAGAGAGAGGGGGGGAGAGAGAGGGGGGGGAAAGACAAAGTGAAAGAGTGAGGAGAGAGAGAAAGCGATAGAGAGAGAGATCACACAGGAACAACAACAGCTAGAATCCCAGCAGCAGCAGCAACAGCAGAGGTAGTGACAGACACTACTAGACACTGCAGCTAGTCCTGCTAAACACCCCTACACTCACTACTTTCACATCATTTCATCATTTAGGCATCGAAAGATGAAGAGGCAGACAGAAAGAAGCGCAAAGTCCTTTGTAGTTTCCTTTTCTACATGAAGACGATCCCTTTCCTCCTCTCCTCTTCCTCTGCTGAGCTGCGACACTGCTGCTGCTGTTCACACTACAATGCTCCCTCCCTCCCCTACCTCCCTCCTCTCCCTCCCTCCCTCCCTCCTCTCCCTCCCTCCTCTCCCTCCCTCCTCTCCCTCCCTCCCTCCCCTCCCTCCTCTCCCTCCTCTCCCTCCCCTCCCTCCTCTCCCTCCCTCCTCTCCCTCCTCTCCCTCCCTCCTCTCCCTCCTCTCCCTCCCTCCCTCCTCTCCCTCCTCTCCCTCCTCTCCCTCCCTCCTCTCCCTCCTCTCCCTCCCTCCTCTCCCTCCTCTCCCTCCCTCCTCTCCCTCCTCTCCCTCCCTCCCCTCCCTCCCCCTCCCTCCTCTCCCTCCTCTCCCTCCTCCTCCTCTCCCTCCTCTCCCTCCCTCCTCTCCCTCCTCTCCCTCCTCTCCCTCCCTCTCCCTCCCTCCTCTCCCTCCCTCCCTCCCTCCTCTCCCTCCCTCAGATGCTGAGGCAGACTGTTCCATCTGCCTCCCCTCAGCTCGAAGCCTATTGGCCACGACAGGGAGAGGCTGAGAGGGGGGGGGGGGGGGGTAAAAACCTGTTCATCTTGTTGCACGCAAGCACACACACAGACTCAAACTAACCCTGCAACCCTTTTTAAAGTCTGACCATGCATAAAGCTTTTTGGTGGTTGATTTTACATAAAGCTACATTGCATTGAAGATCTTACACCCCCTTTTACTCTACATCACCCCACAATCCTCTACCCTAGACAGAGGTCAGTTATTATCTGGTCTGCAGCCAGGACTCCTCCTCCTAGTCCAGGATTATGCTCTACAACCTCGTCACCACAGCTGGCCTTAATCCTTCTACGACCCCAACACTGCCCCCTAGTCAAACCTCCCCCAACACTGCCCCCTAGTCAAACCTCCCCCAACACTGCCCCCTAGTCAAACCTCCCCCAACAGTGGCCCCTAGACAAACCTCCCCCAACACTGCCCCCTAGTCAAACCTCCCCCAACACTGCCCCCTAGTCAAACCTCCCCCAACACTGCCCCCTAGTCAAACCTCCCCCAACACTGCCCCCTAGTCAAACCTCCCCCAACACTGCCCCCTAGTCAAACCTCCCCCAACAGTGGCCCCTAGTCTATGCCGCTCAACACTGCCCCCTAGTTCACATCCTCCATCACCCATAGTGTAACTCCTCATACACTGCCCCTCTAGTCTTCATCACCTTAACACTGCCCTCTACGTCTCCCATATTCACACTTCTTCTCTTTTCTCCTCTCCAGCACAACTCTCCAGAACCCGCTTTGTGTGTGTCTCACCGTGATCTGCTCATCTGGCCGGAGTCTGAGGCCTCCAGGGCAGTGGTGTGCTGGTGTTTGGCTCTCTCCAGGTGTTCCATGTAACTGTGGATCATCTAGATGGAATATACCACACACACACACAGAAGGGGGGCGGTGACTTCTCTTATGCGGTCAGTCACTTCCAATATTTGTCATCAAGGTCGTCTGATACGGCATGGAAAACACACCTCGTCCCGGTGCAATACTAGAATGTGTATCACATGACCTCCCGTGTTCCTGCTTACCTCTGTGTGTCTCTGATGAAGAGCATTATACTCCTTCTTCAGTTCGGCCTCGCGCTCGTCCAGCCTGACGACTGACAGACACAGAGAGGAAATCACGTGTGAACACAGCTTTACATATGACACATAATAGATGTTTGCAGATATTGGTGAGAGTCACAGTCAGCTACAGTCTGTGATCAACAGTGAGGCAGTCCCATGTCATTTGGTCAACTCCACTATAAGTTGTATTCATATAAATCACTTCCAGTGAACTGTGCTACTCAAACCTTGGCTTTTATTACCCTGTGATAAGCTTGTATTTTTCAGCTACTGCATACAAACAGCAAAGACAAAAAAGGTGTGATATCTACTTCCTGCCACAGGGTGTCCTCAGTGCACCTCTGCATTAGGTCAGGGGCTGGGACCATAATCCTGCCCTAATCAGCAGGCTTTAAGGCCTGGAGGAAAGCCACTTAAAAGACTGGTTTGAAGCTTTTTCTTCTAACTGGTTCCCCAACTGTTAAAGCAGCCTTTCTGAGAGTGGTTACATCATTCAGGGTGACTAATATGTAGTTGTGTGTGTGTGTGCTCTGTGTATGTTTGTGTGTGTGCGTGTACATGTGTGTGTGCATACAGTGGAGGATTCTCACGACTCTTTAACCAATTAGACTCCCTAACCGCAGTCACGCAGAGAAAGAGAAACAGATTAAAATAACTCGTCATCAGACACACAGCTGGCTGTACAAGGAAGTGACCTGTGTGTGTGTGCGCGTGTGTGTGTTTGTTTACTAACTGGGGTTTGGTTTCCCTTTATCTTCTCCAACAGCGGAAAATAAAATCAGCGCCTTTATAAAATTGCTTTAAAAGCACTTTTATAACAAATGTGGTCACCTGCTAGACTGAAAGTCTCCTAGCATTTGATCCATGTGTGTGTTTTGCTAGCATGTATCCACACCAGCTCCAGTACAATCTCATGTGTTTTCATTATGTTCACACGCTACTTAGGACTTGTGACATGCACACGCTTATTTATATAACCCCCCACACCCCCCCCCAGGTAAACAACACACCTCCTACACAGCAGTCTGCTGAGGTAGGCCTATTTCAACTGACACAAGACACACACCAAAAATCACATCACAGTATAATCTACGTGAAGATCTGAGTTCAATTTCTAGAACCAGGAAAAAGTCCTCTGTTCTGTTACAGGGACTGCATGTTGAGCAGGATGAACGTGTTGGCAGATGGAGGGAGGGAGAAGGGGATGAAAAGAGAGGGGGGGGGGGTTGACAGTCATGGTCTTTATTCATTAAGGTCGTTAAGGAGTCCTGCAGTCTTCAAGCTGATCAGAAACACAGTCACAAGACCTGCACATACACAATGCTACGGGGTGGTATGTGTGTGTGTGTGTGTGGTTACTCACTCTGGTCGGCATAGTTCTTGGTCTTGAGCTCTAACTGCCGTGTGTGTGACTCCAGCCCCAGCACTCGACTCTGGAGGTCCTTCCTCTCACCTTCCTGGGAGTCCTCGAACACTATATACCTCTGCAGAGAGACGGAGGAGGGGAGAGAGACTATCACAACTGCATGCTAAACAGAAGTATAAAAGAGCTATCTAACGATGCCCACCCTACCTGCTTAGTCCACTCATGTCTGACGCTGTTGAGAGGGCCAAAATTACTTTGACAGGCCTATGGTGTCTACGTGTGTGTGTGTGTTTGGGGGGGCGGTGTCAGTATAAGGTGGGTGTGTGTGAGTAAAAGGCACACATGTGTGTGTCAAAGGGGAAGTTAACAGCAGTGGAAAGGGACTTGTCTCATCTGTCTTCAGCTCCTTTGTGTCTGATAAACAGCCACTCTGCACAACAGGTGCACAGCACCAGCCTCTTGGCTCACACACACTGACGCTCAGTACAGCCTTTGTGAGAGAGTGAGTGTGTGTGTGTGTGTGTGTGTCAATTATTCAGAGGTTATAATCCAAGGATGAGATCAGCCTGACATTAAGGGTTGACTCTGCCAAGTTCTTCAAGAAATAAGAAAGATAATCAGACCTCCCGATCACGTTTCAGTGCCTGTTCAGGTTGGCCTATCGGCAGAGATCAGGAGTCATCTGCTGGGCCAGATAATCACCTGAGGCTCCTGCTATCCCTGAGGCCTAGCGGGAACAGACCGCCTGTTCTCTCAGCCTGCGTCACTGCACCAGCTCACTGAAGGGTAACAATGATCACTTCTGGCCAAGTTCTCCATCCACTCTACTTGTGTGATGGTGAATGTGTTGAGTGTGGAGAAACGTTGGTGAGTGCACAGGGAAAGACCTGGTTTGTGGTGTGAAAGGAGTGCTAACACACACACACACACCTCCCACATGCACGCACACACCCTGCAGCTGGTCATATGACCCAGGGGAGGATGTTCATATGACAGTGCTCCAGAGAAAGACTGTTCCTCCAGTCCCCTTTTCCTCTCCTCGGCTTCTTTCTCCACTTCTAAACATTCATAATGCTCCCTTTGTCCACCCCCCCCCCCCTCCCCAACAAAACACACAGACTTCCACTGTATCAGCACTCATTCAATTGACAGTGAGCTTTATCAACTGGCCAGAGTGTGTGTCCAGAGTCTAGCCTGGTTAAAACTGGGGACACAGGGAGAGACAGGCTGCAGGACTCTACCACCGGAAACACTGGAGAGAAACAACTGTCTAGGCAGAATCAGTGTGTGTGTGTGTGTGTGAGAGTGTGTGTATGTGTGTGTGTCCAGGGTTAGATTCCCTCACATACAGACGCAAACAACGTCTGTGGATGGATTCCAGATATAAAACCGTCCGCTGTCTGTCATCACCGATTATTTGAATGTACACCACAATTTGGCAATTTCCAACCAATCAGAAAGGAGGGCACCAAGGATGTAGCATATTGAAACAGGATACTGTAAGGATTAACAGATTTTAAGGTTGAAGACTATGCTTAAGTGGGAATGGGCTGGAACGTTACATCTCCCATCACATCCACATCTCTTCCATACCAGACAGGCATCACCCAGGCTCTCTCAGACTGAGCTGGGTTCTGAGACTACATGACCACCCTGGTGGGACTATGACATCAATGCTCTGTGACAACATCTGGTTGTGTAGTAACTCTGGCAGTAGAAAGGAACTCAGGAAGTAGTCAAGCATTTTCAAGGAATTTCCTGCCTGGCCCTTCCTTCTTCCTCCGGCCAAGACCACCAGGGAGCAGGGACAGAGGGCTGGGTAGACTGGGAGGGCAGACAGAGGGCTGGGTAGACAGGGAGGGTGGACAGAGTGACAGGGCGGTGACTGGGAGGGTGGACAGAGGGCTGGGTAGACTGGGAGGGTGGATAGAGGGCTGGGTAGACTGGGAGGGTGGACAGAGGGCTGGGTAGACTGGGAGGGTGGACAGAGGGCTGGGTAGACTGGGAGAGAGGACAGAGGGCTGGGTAGACTGGGAGGGTGGACAGAGGGCTGGGTACACTGGGATAGAGGACAGACTTACTTGGCCCAAACACAACATTCACATTTTTACACTTCTTTACTATAGTATATAGGCTTGTATTAATCTCAAGTTCAATTCCTTGGCTCTACTCCACTTTTCTACAGTGGAAAATGAGGTCAGAGACCAAACAATAGACATAAAGCTGTCATGCCCCAGTCAGGCACCCAATCATGTAGTATGCTTGAGGTCAAACTGGGCGTGTGTGTGTGTTAGTGCCTGTGTGCCCTGTAGGTGTGAGTCATGGGGCCCTTCTTCAACCCAGTAGTCACACACCACTGACATCTCAGCTACAGCATAAACACCATTAGCATGTCAACACATGGGAGGTTAGAGGGCAATGTTAACACAGTTAACAAACCAATCACATAAGCACAGCAGTAAGGTACATCACTAATACACTAAGCGAGGGTAGCTATGGTCTAAGGTTAACTTGTGGCTGACACTAGTGAGTGTCCTGTCTGCCAACAGACCCCAGCCTGTCAGCCTCACTACAGACCCCAGCCTGTCAGCCTCACTACAGACCCCAGCCTGCCAGCCTCACTACAGACCCCAGCCTGTCAGCCTCACTACAGACCCCAGCCTGCCAGCCTCACTACAGACCCCAGCCTATCAGCCTCACTACAGACCCCAGCCTGCCAGCCTCACTACAGACCCCAGCCTATCAGCCTCACTACAGACCCCAGCCTGCCAGCCTCACTACAGACCCCAGCCTGCCAGCCTCACTACAGACCCCAGCCTGCCAGCCTCACTACAGACCCCAGCCTATCAGCCTCACTACAGACCCCAGCCTGCCAGCCTCACTACAGACCCCAGCCTGTCAGCCTCACTACAGACCCCAGCCTCACTACAGACCCCAGCCTGTCAGCCTCACTACAGACCCCAGCCTGTCAGCCTCACTACAGACCCCAGCCTGCCAGCCTCACTACAGACCCCAGCCTGTCAGCCTCACTACAGACCCCAGCCTATAATTTACATTACATTTACATTTAGTCATTTAGCAGACGCTCTTATCCAGAGCGACTTACAGTAAGTACAGGGACATTCCCCCGAGGCAAGTAGGGTGAAGTGCCTTGCCCAAGGACACAACGTCAGTTGGCATGACCGGGAATCGAACTGGCAACCTTCAGATTACTAGCCCGATTCCCTCACCGCTCAGCCACCTGACTCCTATCAGCCTCACTACAGACCCCAGTCTGCCAGCCTCACTACAGACCCCAGCCTGCCAGCCTCACTACAGACCCCAGTCTGCCTTTACTGGGAGAACTGGACAAACTGAGAGAAAAGACCAATACTACTGAGTGAGTGATTTGCACGAAAGGACGTGTGACAACACTGTAAAGATAACCTTGAATTGTTATACTGTCTTTATGAACCTTTTATGAATCATTGATGAACCTCAAAGACCTGTTCCAGTTATGCTTGTCATTCCACATTCACATGACAACTGCAAGGTTATAAGCAGAGTGTAACTTAGCATTGGCAATGCCTGCACAGAACATGGTACCACACACACACACACACACACACATTTCCCACCATCAGTAGAACATCACAAAACACTGACAGTCTGTGCACACGCTGAGATATGGTCACTGCATTGCAGTGAACGCAGTGACAGCAGGAGTAGACTTCTGCTCTGACATAGATCAAACACTATGACATTTCAGGCAGCCTTGTATCTGGAAAATCTTCTCATTTGACAACTATAACACTTCATGGTTTAGTTAATCTGTTGTATGAAGCACCTTAGACACACCTCTACTGGCATTGAGGTTAAAAGGCCAAATCATGAGGCACACCCCAGCAAGTTCCCATGCTACCACCAACACATTTAAGTAGCCTTGCCTGGGATAACATGATCTGTAGATTTTAAGATATTTTGGGCAAATGAGTGGCATACAATAACGTTACGTATTCCTGATAAGTTGCCGTACTTCAAATAATTTTTCCATTAACTTTGGGAACCATGAAACAATGCAAATAAGCAAACACTAATGTATGCTGCATAAGGTCAGGGCTGATACTGTTTGATGCACGTAGCAAACATGCAAGGCAAGACGCAGCGAGCACCAGTTTCGGTCCTGTCAATCACAGAGAAGACAGCTTGCTGGTTGCAAATTCAAGCAAGCAACCTGCCAAGTTAGCAGTTTTCACAGCACAAAAGTTGTTCCACATGGCCGGGACAACCAAGCTAGCTATTGCAGTTCAGAATGTGTCTGAGGAAGAATATTACTTGCGCTTGCAGATACTGCACAACTGTCAAGCTGCTAACTCGATTGGCCTAGCCAGCGTAGTTGTAACTGTTAGCTAGCTTTCCTCAACCCATCATAATCACTGTAGAAAGGTTAATATAACAGACTCGGTCTATCCTGTGCGTCTTTGACAGCAGGGAAGAAAACCTACCTCTTCTGCATGCTTCTTGAGGGCTTTTTCCCGTTCATACTGGGTAATAAGTTGCTCGTTGTCCTCTTTCAGAAGCTCCAGTTCGACTTCGTGCTCTTGGTTCACAGCAAACACCGAGTCCAGGTTCTCTAACACGGCGACCACAAGTGGCATGAGTTCTTTCACTACGTCCTCGTCATATTTTCCAATCAACCTTTCAAACTCCCGGTAAATGGAGCTCGCCAGACCCGACACCCGTTCGGACATCATAGCCGCCGTGCCCGGGTCATCCTGGTAGAGAACTCCGTCGTCCAGCTCCATTTTCTCACCTCCAGTGCTAGCTCGCGAGCTAGCCGCAACCTTTTCAAAAGCTGCCTCCGTTACAGTTTTGTGGAGCGAGACCAAATAATGTCCTCAATATATAGTTGAACTACCCATTAGTTGACCATTGAGGAGAAGCGAAACAACAAAACAAAAAAAGACTAATTGGAAAGTTGGGTTCCCTTTTCCCCCTATAGACGGCGTATACTAAAGGGCTAGCAAAACTGGCAAGCTAGCGGAGTAGAAAAGTCTCTCCAGTTGTCTTGTTCCACCGACTTCCCAACAGATGAGCTCTGTGTTGTTGACTGGGCTGTCATGTTGACGTCACGCGCTAAAAGAGGGCTGGGAGGGACTGATGAGAGAAACAGTAAATAATCCTTTGAATGTATAATACATATTACATTTTACTTCCCCGTGTAAGAATAACCGCGTACCTCTGTTTCTGTTTGATGTTAAAGCCACTTGTTCTTTATTTGTGGTATTTATGTGTGTAGGCTACTGCTTCTTCTGTGTGCTGTAGCTTTAATTCAACAGGTTGGTAGGAGAAGTTTAAAGAAAGTATTGATATTCTAAACAAAGAATAAAAGAAAGTAAAAGAAACCCAGGTCACACATGTTCCAGGTCATTTTTTCATTTGTTTGAAGGCCCCACAATGAAAATTACACAATTCAGGGTGTGAAAATTAAACCCTAATCAAGAGTTTCAGAATGTTTTTCCCCATTCATGTTAAATGACCAGAAAACAACATGACATGTACTGTATGTGAAGCGTCAACAAGTTACCAGAAATAAAAGGCTGGTAAATTCATCTACTTAATTTCCATGAAAACGATGCTCTCACATCAATCAAAAGTATTATAAGAATCATGCTCTACACTTGCTGCATATTTAAAGTGCAAAAAAACGACATTTCCATTTAATCTCCAAGTAGTTTCCTCTCAGGCGTTGTTGTTCCGTGATGCATAGGCACTATTTACCCTGATGTTCAAAGTCTCAGACATTCAACACAAACAACCAGACAGACTACAGTTACCGAACAAACAAATCACCTTATCAACACATGAACACCCACATGATGCAGAGGATGGCTGTAGCCTCTGGGTCAGATTGTTAACAACCCCCCAATCCTCAGATCAAATGAGTATCAAGTACACATTTAAAGTTACCTAACTTTGTACACAAAGCACAATTTTTTGAAAATGACACAGTACTCTCAAAATCAGATAAATAAGCAAGAAAAATGGCAATAAGATCATGAAAAAATGCATACATAATGCAGAAACAAAGTAATTGTGACTCTCTTTCCAAGTCCTTTGGGGAAAGTTCTGTACATTCTGATAAAGTTTGTGTAGGATAGGGGACAGGCCCTTGGAGACAGTGGGCTATGACTGGAGAAAGGAGCAGGACAAAGCAGGAGCTTGAGAAGAGGGACTGGGGTTTGGACAAGGTATTCTGGGGCTTGGACAAGGAGGACAAGGGCTTGGACAAGGGTGACTGGGGCTTGGACAAGGGTGACAGGGGCTTGGAAGAGGGGGACTGGGGCTTGGACAAGGGTGACTGGGGCTTGGAAGAGGGGCTGGTCAGTTGAACTCAGATGACATTGAGATGGCTGTTGCTGAGCGATGAGGGGCAGAGTGAGAATGGCCTGTCACGTGTCAGACTCTGTAGGGCTTGAAGCACCCGGTCGGGCATGTGGTCTGACATCATCCTGGGGCTGATTAAAATACTCCGGAACGCAGCCTCAGTGGACCACTCTGCACGGTAACGCACCTGGGAGAAACAGGATCTGGTGGAGGAGAAGATAGAGACAAGGAAGAGAGGATGATAGAACGAAAGAAAAAAGGTGCGGGAAAGAGAAGGTGAAGTAGCACAAGAAAAGGTCAGATAAAAAAATATTTGATAAACAGAAGTATAGCTGTACTGTTAGAGATATACTGTATTACAGTATGGGAATGTGTGTGTATGTGAGTGTCTATGTAAACCTACACAGACCTGCGTGACGGTCCGTCCTCTGTGAGGTGCAGGATTCGCCCAGGCAGGTAGAGCGGTAGCTGAGCAGTGTGAACGGGCGAGTCTTCTGACGCCAAGCTCTGATAGGACGACGAGCGGCGGACCATCAGTGACTCCTCCCCCAGCAGGGGCTGGCTAAGCTCCTCCTCCCGCCTGTTGTCCATCTCAGTGGGGAAGTCGTCAGGGACTCCTCCAATGAGCTCGTACCAACAACCCTGCAGCAGAATACGGTACTAGAGGGAGGGAGAGAGAGGAAAAGGAGGGAGAAAAAGGGGGAGAGAATAGGTGAAGAAAGAGATGGAGGGGGTAAGGCAAGAAAGAGGGAGAGAGTAATGGGGAATGTGAGAAGGAATGTAACGTATGGAAAGAGCCTTAAGAGCTTTCTACAAACAAGACCTCCATTCTCACCTTGGGCTTATTGCAGTTAGAAACCATTTTGAGGATTCTCCTCTTCAGATCCTCCATGTTTGGATAACTTAACCTGATTATAGAACAAGAAGAAGAAAGAGCAGGGCCGGAGGAGAGAGAAAGTGAGTTGCTCTCATTTTATCAGTGTCTCTTTTAACAGGGCACGGCCAAATATAGCTGTGCCATCACTCCAGAGTCTATAACAGTGTTCACATCGCAGTACACTTTTAACTTTCCACTCTCACTCCGTACCACACAACACTTCAATACCAACTCACTCGAACACCAAGCTATCATCTCAATCCTTTGAGTAAGAGGAATTGAAACTTGACACTGAAACTCACAACAGTATTTTGGGTTATTTAAGTTATCTGACATCAAGCTGAGGAGAGGAGGGAGGTAGTGGGAAGGGCTAGACAGGGAAAGCATATTCCCAAGATAGGTTGAGAGGTCAGTTAAAATTCCTGGCTACCAGTAATGCATTTGTGTTCTTACCTGGGCACTAAATCCTTCCCCAGAACAACCGACACAACAAACTGTTTGGAGAAGTCAGCCAGCGCCTTACTGTGGAGTGAGGAGACAAGACACTGATCACGATAAATACACAAATATTAGTACTAGTAGTATGATATTCTGATATAAGTAGTACTGTACTACTAATATCAGAGGAAGTAGCACAACTTCAGGACCAATCACAAATCAGTCAGTAGAGGGGGCAGCCTGGGACGACAGTTGGATATTTAAATATAAATGTCCTTCTTGGATGCTCAACGGCCAGAAGAGTTGTCATCAGTAGCCAGACAGAACGGTCCGGTCCTTACCTCATGAGTCCCCCTGGTGGAGAGAAGGAGAAGCACTGTACGCTGGGGAAGGAGCTGCGCAGCAGGATGGCCAGCAGGGACGCTGTGCCCCCACCCAGACTGTGGCCCGTGATCACTAGCTTGTACTCCTGGGATGGGAGGGGGGGGGGGGGGGGGGTTGCATCATAAATAAAGAGAGACTCTTGGTGAGTTAGTCTACACTGGTGATACAGTAATACACTTTGACGTCAGCTCTTTGCCTCTTACCGGAGCGATGGCGAAGGCCTGGTTTAAGATACCGTCGTTGACCAGTTTCTTGTAGATGTAGCCAGCTGCTTGTGACATGCCCTGGAGAAACAGAGACACACCATTCAGCTTTCAGATAGACAAGGCCAACTCAGCACCACAGATGCACTGGTCATCTTGGCCGTCCGATATACTGTCTACACAGAGCACAACTCCGGAGAAGACCCTCTCTCCACAATGTCACTGCTGCTCAAAGCTAAAGAAGTGTAACACACACACACTAATGGTGTTAGACATTCGAGCAGTCTCTCCAGACCTTGTGGGCATAGCAGGTTCCTGACACGCCCTCGATGGGCAGGTCCTCACACTCAGCAGACAGGTCCGTCAGGACGTCCTGCATGGACACCACAGGACAAACCGAAAGGGTTAGAGACAGACAAGTAGAGTAATGATATGCAAACTATTCTTTTGCTACAGGAAGGCGAATGTTCTAGGTGACCAGGTAGGTTACTGTACAGTGAGTCAAGGGAGGGCACAGGCCACTGACCCTGAGCGACAATGTTCCTCTGATTGCCACCAGGACTGCCTCCCTCTTGTGGTCCAGAGCCACGAAGAACGGGATCTCATAGATCTGGAACAAACAAGACAAGACTACAGAGCCACTGAGCAACACACTGTTAGGCCTACCTCGGATAAGCAGTATGAATTGACATGTCTGGTTGTGTCAGTAGTTGCCAAGGTCTGATTGTTGTCAGTAATGGCATTTAGTAGGCATGTGTGTTGTGTCAGTGAGTGTACATGATCCTGTGGGTAGCTTACCTGGTTGTGAAAGCTGACATGGATGAAGTCTCGGTACTGCAGCCCAGTGCTGAGCAGGATGGAGGAGAAATGGCAGCCGAGATTGTCTCCACCTACGATGTCATACTCTGCAGTTTGGCTCCCACAGCTAAGACACACACACAGAGACACACGACCCCCGCTCAGCACAGTCCCTGTGGGGCTCAGCCTCTCGACTGGTTAACCTGGACATGGCAGACAGAGCGCAGGCTCACCAGTCCCTGCTGAGGCTGCAGGCTCCGGTCATGGGGTTGGAGTAGACGTACATGGGCCAGCCATATGCTGCAACAGCAAACTGCATACAGTGGACTGCCTTCTCCAGCTCTGCCTCAAGGTCTTCAGCCTGTGAGGCAGGGCAGGGAAAACACACAGCTGAGGACTCACATGAACTGACTGGCTGGCTGCCTGTTGGCAGACTGAATGCCAGGTTTAATGTCCAACTAACAGATTAATGACTTAATCACTGACTTGAGAGACTACCCGATTGACTGGCTGATTGGCTGGCTGACTGTTGAGAGACCGACAGACTGAATGCCAGGTTTAATGACAGACTGATGAATGCTGACTCACTGACATGAGAGACTGCCTGACTGTCTAGTGAGTCCTGTACTTACAATGGGTGAGGAGGGGCTATGGGACACAACGTCTTCTGGATCTCTGCAATGCTCCATCTTATCCTGCTCCTGGTGCAGTAAGGCCAAGCCTGCTGCTATGTCACTGGCTACCAGGTCTGTATCCTGCAACACACACGCAGATCAGTAAAAACACACTAATATAGAGAGACCCACACATGCACGCACATAGATACACACAGACACACTTACAGAGAAGAACCCGCTGACTAGCTGTGCGATGCTGGAGAAGGCTGCTCGGTGGCTCTCGTCCTGGGGCAGACAGCAGCATAGGAGCCGGAGCCGGCTTTCCCACACACGGACCGCCAGGGAGCGGGCAGTGGACAGGAGCTGGGAGCCCTCGCTGCTCTCCAGGTCTTTCACCCCCAGCAGTTCCTCTCTGGCAGGTTTTGGGCCAGTGCTGCCCAGGGGATCGAAAACAAACAACACCCCTATTGCCGTAGACAGCAGCAGGATCCAACTGGATGAGACAGACAGGAACTCAGCATGATAAAGAGACAAAGTCAACATTATGCAAAGTTTGGTCACGAGTGTTAGATGAGTTTAGAGAGATCATGATATCATAGAGACATTTTACATGAAAACTGTCTACATGGAAGGTCAACAAAATGTTGGCATGGTTTTTAAGTATTTGACAGGGCTCCCGAGTAAAAAAGTTTCTAAAGGTTTGAAATAAGTTTTGGAAAAAAAGTTTCTAAAGGTTTGAAATAAGTTTTGGAAAAAAAGTTTCTAAAGGTTTGAAAAATATTTTCTACTAAAAGGTTTGAAAAAAAAATTGTGTTTTTTTGTTGTTGAAAAAATAGGTTTGCATCATTGATGAGTACTTGATGAGGACTTTACTAAACTTTACTGTACTCTATTGTACTCTGTTTAGGCTTTTCTGTTTAGGCTTCTCTGTTTAGGCTTCTCTGTTTAGGCTTCTCTGTTTAGGCTTCTCTGTTTAGGCTTCTCTGTTTAGGCTTCTCTGTTTAGGCTTCTCTGTTCTCCCCTTTACTCTCCTTTCACCGTGTGTGAAAAAAGGTTTCGAAAGGTAGAAAAAAAGATAGATAATTAAAAAAAAGATAATTTCAATAAAATGTTTACCTGAGGCCTGAGGAAAGTTGCTCCCCCCTGTATATTACAGTCTGGACATTTATAAAGCAATATAGTGATGCTGGTGATGTATGTTACTGTGATCATTATGTATAACAAGTTTCATCTATACACCAGTCTTTTACACTGAGAACACAGGGGGAACAGATTTCCCCTGATTTTACTACTGTAGGCTACACTACACGGATTAGCACTAGCTGTTACAGACTCTGAAAACAAGGACTGACTAACGATTGAGCAATACAACACTATACTATACTTTAAAGCCTGTATTTGAGTGCAGATTGTCTAACCAACATCAAGAAATGTACCTTATGCTCATGGAAGGTAGGTAGGTAGATAGAGTACACTATAAGCTAACACACAACATTCAGCTCAACCAAGCAACAAGAGAAAACGTAATGATTTCGCGCACGCACAAGGAAGGGGGAACAGGGGAACTGAATTCTCCAGAACGGGACGCTGTTAATTTCGAGCCCTGGTATATGAAACCCACCTGGCCACCACAGCAGCTATGACCGCGCCCACCTCTGCTGGCTCGCAGCCCTGACTGTCGCCAGACACCCAGATGACCCCCAGACACGCCCACACCAGCTCAGGCAGGTACAGAAGAGCCCGTAGGTACACCAGTGCTGGGATGGAGCGCCGCGGCCCAGGGTTAGTAATTGTCCCTGTAGAAACACAGACATTTACATTTAGTCATTTAGCAGACGCTCTTATCCAGAGCGACTTACAGTAAGTACAGGGACATTCCCCCGAGGCAAGTAGGGTGAAGTGCCTTGCCCAAGGACACAACGTCAGTTGGCATGACCGGGAATCGAACTGGCAACCTTCGGATTACTAGCCCGATTCCCTCACCACTCAGCCACCTGACTCCCCACAGACAAAATGATTCCACATCCCTGACAGGGTGGAGGTTAAGCTATGTGTTTCATCAATGCGTGTGCGTGTGTGTGCGTGTGTGTGTGTGTGTGTGTGAGTGAGTGAGAGAGTGTATGGGTGAGGGGCACTTAAATAGATGAGTATTTACCTTGAGCACTGACATAAACAATAGCACATAATGAGAGGATGATGAGAGCTAGCACGACCAGTAGGACCACCAGATAGCTGTGGAGAACCCCTCCTCCTGGACACGCAAAGCTGTCTTTGTGGATAGTGTACAGGACCAACGTCCCAACCCACCTGTCACAACACACAGGAGAGAGCTACATCAGTATAGCCTTCAGGATGAGCGGTGACTATTATTTGTAGACAATAATTACAATGTATATGTATCATGAATCAAAGAGTGTTGTTGTTTGCTTATCACCTACCATATCACTCTGACGAACAGCTCAAATGCGCCTGGAAATACAAGATCATCACTTGCAATCCCCCACCGCCGCCCAAACGCAACCATTCCAGGCATCTTGGCTACCGCCGGTAGTAGTTTAAGTAGTTTAACTTACGATATCAATTTGGTGGACGTTGACAATATATTGTGCTGTCGTGGCTGAGTAAGGTTAACGTTGGCCACTAGCTCACATTAGCTGTCACAATACTGCTGTTATTGACTTGTAGTAACAAGCTAGCATTTGAATCGTCGTTCTTCGAGGCTACGAGCCCATCAACCTATGACATGTCATCGTTGCATCTAGATAACTAGCTACACACAACTCTACAACTTCCAATATTCGTCAGCATAATTGAACATTCCTTCTTGTGTCGCGTCTCAGTTTTAACTGTAGATAATATACACAGCTTGCTATCTAGCATGCGAAAATGACCAGGCAGGAGTGCACACAAGTGCGATTGCGCACCATCTTGACCCGACGTGACTAGATATCGTTCCGTTTCTGAAAAAAATAAATAACGCCAGCTCTGGCAGCTACAGTATGCGAGCTCCTCAGACAAATAAAGATAACACCTACAGTATACCACGACTACTAAGTTGGTGTAGTAAACACCAAAAAATAGCAAAGACCTAACCATATAGTACCAGATTTCTGCTAATGTTACAGAAATATGTTGTTGTTGTTGTCCTTTTTTTGACTCGGTGTCCGGCTAGTAATGTTTCCGGTTAAATGTAGAGCAGTGTTTACAGTTCCGCGCCTTATAAGGTTCCAATCGGATTAATGATTATCTACCATTTTCAACACAAGAAAACGGACCAAAAAACGTGTATTAAACACAAGTTGTCTGAATACACAAGGATACATGTTTTAAAATGTATGTTTAAAACAGATAGCCTATCTGAGTTTGTTTCGTTAGCTAATTTGTCAATTCATTGCTCATTTGGATCCAAACTGAAACTGTCCGATCTGATGCTTGAACAAGTTAACATAGCTGTGTTTCAGGTCCACCACTTCCTTCACTGCACCTCCTGGCCCAAGGCCATGGCCCTTGCTGGCCTCCCAAAATTTACTTATAAATCAGACAATTATAACTATTGAATTGTAAGTCATCCCCTTGTTATGTGACATAGAAGATGGTACCAAACATTAATGTTAGTGATCCACTTTCTCCTGTTTTATATTCTCAGCATATCCCTGCTGGCCACTGCATCGTCTCTACCCTCAGTCTCCCTCTGGTGGAAACTGGGGTTGGTCAGTGAACAAACAGGAGTGTCTGCTCTCATCACAATTGTAGTCAGCAGGACCTTTCAAATGGAAACATCAGTTAAGGAAAATATCTTGGAGATGGATCAGGATCCAGCTCATTCTGAGAATGAAAGAGAAGATGACCTCAGCTCCTAGAAAACTTCCACATTGCTGCTCTAAGTGTCCGAGAGACTGTCATATGCAGTGCCAGCTCATTGCCCGTGAGAGGTGGCATATGGGCGGAAGCGCTTCCTCTGCTGGGAGTGTGAAATGACCTACAACACCAACATGTTCCTGAGGAAACACATGGAACAACACCACACCCCCAGTGCCCAGAAACCCCACCCCTGCAGTGACTCACATCCTTACACTCAGGCACATTCTGATTCCCAATGGGGCCTTCTCAAGTCCCTACTAGGACTGTGATAAGGTTTTTAGATCGAACATAGAGCTGACCGTACAGGAGATCCCACACAGGGGAATGGCTGTTTAAATGCTGGTTCTGTGAAAGAGGTTACGTGCAGTCCTGTCTTTTTATCACACATGAACCCAGTCAAACAGAGGGCCTCCCGTGCACAGCCTTCACTGTAGGGGATATGCTAAACCAAACCGGCCTGTTCACACATGGGAGACGCCTTTTGCATGGACGGAATGCGACAAAATATTTAAGCATGGCCACAATCTAAAGGCTCATAGAAGCGCCATCATCCAGAGAAATATCACAGTACCAACATGTTTCTGGTCACCATAATAATACAGTACTATAAAAAATATATATATATATAAAAGACATCAGTCATACACACACATCATATCATCATCTATCCTTCTGTCATCAAGTTGTAATAATTGTTAGTCAAACATGGGAGCAAGGGTTTTCCTTCGAATCTTTATTTGTGGCGGCAACATCATGCAAAACAAAGCTTATAAAAAAAAGGAAACTACTGGAATGCTTTCTATGCGTGGACAATGATGGCAGACTGGTGTCAAGAAAGGTTTGCTGGTACTCCTGTCCAACAGTGTCCATAGTATTGTGCTCAAGCCCAATTATCTACAAGAAAATCTCAGTGAGCTAAGTAATATGCACATCAAGTAGACAATTCTACAGACACAGCTGTTTATTGAATGATAAAAACCCTAACAGTCAGTGAAGTCCTTTGAAGTTTATTTTCCAAAACAGATGACAACCGTGGTCATAACCTACAGTATACTACCAATCAACTCATTTCGATGAAAGAGCCGATGAGTAGTCGTTACAGGTGATGCACCAGATAATGAGTATAATAACAGGTGATACACCATCACAAACCCTGTCTAACAGACATAAGGAATCCAATTGGAAGATGGTGGTAAATTTGAATAAAGAAAGCAATTTACAGCATTGAGCAGTTCACCAGCTGTTTTACACAAACTTGATTGACAGTTTCAGGTGAATTCTACCTTTTCCATTAGTATTTTGAGAACTTGTTACTGGCCACAGCTATGTGTCCCAAAGCCAGTATAGTGAAAGAAGTTCTGCGCTTTTGTATCTACCGTAGATTCAATCATCTCATAGTTTGGTGTTTCATTTAACACATTTCTTTAATGTAAACGTAAAAGATTACGTTCAAGCTGAAGTGGGTTTGTTAGTGAAATGGAAAAAATACTCTGACTAACAAGGCTTTGGGAAACCTAGCCGTCAGATGACAGAGGCTGTAACTGGCCATCTACAGGAATGTGCATGGGGCTAAACAACGGAACAAAACCGTCTGGGGAAAAAACAAACAAAAAAAGTTTACCAGCAAAAGCGCAGGGCTCTGATTTCTCCAGATCATGCCCCCTCAATAAGATTCAGGAAAACAATGTACATTTATTGAGATTGCAAATACTTTTACAAACGATTCAATCAATATCAATCTCCAACCACAAGAAGTCTGCTCCAATATCTTACAGTGCCAAATCACAGGCAATCAATGTTTTCAACTCTTAATTGCCAATGTGTCAAATCATAGAGTACACATCTTTATGTAGAAAACCTTTCTCACTGTGTTTTTCTTTATACAGAATAATAAAAAAGTTAAGGCAAGATGCATCAAACAGAAATCCGAAGGCTGTGGGTGCCGGCCGGCTCTGGAGCCCCTGACTGGTCAGACGACGAGACAGGACCCACGGAGAGCCATTCCCATTCGTTCTCTGTCTCAGGCATCTTACTCTGGCTGGGGATGGGGGGCGAGGGAGGGTGGGGGGGGCACAGGGTCTTCTGCTACCTTACCCCACCACCCTCTCCTGCGAGTCTGCCAAATCTCAGATCTTTGGCACTTAAGCTGGCAGACTCAGCTTCTTTCCTTTCAAAACTGAAATAGAGAAGAGAATGTTAGCGCTCCTGCCTAGCCGAGAGAAAGTTCTCTATAACTGAGGCAATCTTAAAGCCCTTCTGGTAAGGCTGCATACGACTGAACTGACACTGGACTTTAGAACCAGCAAGGTTGAGTGACTACTTAGTTAACACTGCCTTTGGCTGAAAACACTATCTACTCGTCAATACATGGCGCAGAACAGATAACATCAGCCAACGTACAACCTGTCCTACGTCTTGTCAGCCAAGACAAAAGTCAAAGCGCACTCAACCTTTAGTTACGTTACACTAAACTATGAAAAAAAGTCTGTATCTCCACTTCCAAACCTGGTTGAAAACTCCTTGCCCACAACTGACCTTTCGTTACGTAGAGATAGAAGAAGTCGCAGTAGAGGATTGTCTGAACCACCCCGGCCACAATGGCGATCATGTCGAAGAAGCCCTCGAAGTAGAAACGCCAGATCCAGTTGATGAGGTAGAGCGCGCGGTAGAGGCCCAGAAAGAACAGGTAGTGGGTGGTGATGGTCTCCGCCTCGCCGGTCTTACTGATCATGAAGAGCTGGGGCAAGATGGCCACAGACTCCAGGTAGATGGAGAACGTCCACAGGATCTAGAGTATGGGGAAGGAGACAAGATGAGGTGAAGGAGATGGTTAGAGAGAGGACCAATGGGTAAGTCACAAAGGTATATGTGTGTGTTTTTGTGTGTCTTACCTCTAGGGGAGAGAAGTCATGGTTCACCAGGAAGGCCAGTCCTCCGACAGGAACCACCAGGAACTCCACTCTGAAGGTGTCATGGTTACCGTCGTATGTGGCCTTGAACTTGGCGTAGATCAGGTAGACAGTGGCATATGCACAGCCAATATAGATGACCTGAAACAGTTTCCATCATTAATTACCTGTTCTGAGAGGACCTTCATATACAGTCCGGCAAACCAAAACCCCGATCCACTTTTCAAACTCATTACATTATCATTACCATTAGAAACACCAAATTCTCTGCTAATGTTTGTTTTTTTGCTGAAGGATTGTACTATACTTAACATTGTGTGCATAAGGTGTGGGCTATCAGATGTTTTGAGGAACTTGACATTCAGGGGTAGGCTCAACAATGCAGTGACAGCATACACTGTTGGATTCATGGCTGGATGGCACACTAAGTCTATCCAAGTAGGATATGTTTCTTTAGCACACAAAGGAGTGGCGGTCTGTGCATGTATGTGATCTTTTACACGTGTGTCTCCTACCTTCATGGTAGTGTTGTAGAGCGATATGAAGGAGGTGAGGAGGTCCAGGTAGCGCGTGGTGAAGACCAGGGAAAACAGGATCTGGCTTTTTCCAGAGATGCCTGGAACAACACAGTGTCAGTAAGTAAGCACAGTATACCATCTATCCAACAGTCCACACACACTGTTTAGACAGAGAGATAAGTCTGTCCACACAATCAAGAGAGAGAATGTGAGAGAAAGTTCATCTGTCCAGTGAAATGACTGCAATTGAAGATTGTTCTACCAGTCAATACACAATGAGATCACATACAGGCAGGTGATGTATCTGAAGGGCCCAAAAATTCACGTTTACTCCCCCCGACTCCTGGTTGATAGAATCTCAATGGCTTATCTCCATAGATGATACAATTATTATTAAAGCTGTCACGGTGAGGATGCACTTCTGTTTGGTTTTCTGTTTAAATAAACTATGTAGCAGGATGAAACTTTGATATGTTATCATAATATGACATCGACGTCTCCAGATGCAGTGACGGGCTTTTACACTTTTTAGTGTAGGTACTATTGCAGGGATGTACAGGACAACACATTTTAACCATTAACAACCATTTATCCAGATACAGTTAGCGACAGTCAACCACTTCCTCTGACAATCGGAGAACCACGTTCCTGTCTGTAGCTTGCTTGCTGCAACAACTAGTGCTGTCTTAGCACTTTGACTAGTTTATGTTTCTCTAAATAGATGTTGCTAACATTACTAGCTAGCGACTTGCCACGTCACTCCTAGGTCAAATCAGGCCAGTCGTCGTGCGGATGAATTGATAAAGTTAAGCTCACAGTTTTCCGCCACAACGGAGATGATGAGCAATGACATACCACACACTAAACGGGTTTAGCTGACCATTCGCCCGGTTGCTTCCCTCGCCGGTGCCCCTGATTGACGTGAGCGAGTGCATTGACAGCAAGAGAAGCAGCTACTGGACAGCAAGCTGAAATGAATGGGGACTTCACAGGGCTCGACTGGTCGGCTAACGTGTGTTACTAGCTAACAACTGCGTAGGCCAGTGCGAATTAACTCAACTATTTATTACATTCATGATCACACACTATAGATTTGCACAAACGCATTTGAATGTAATGCATTAATGAAAGCGACATATCTGTACAGCCTGCATGCTAGTCTAGTATGAACTGTATTCCTACTTAAAAGCTAGGTAACGTTAGGCCGTGTTGGATGCAGAAATGCTATGCTACAGCTAAGAGACCAGCGAACTAGACAGAAGCAGTCAAGCCGGTTAGCTATTTAACTAGCTGGCTAGTATCCACTGTATGTTGACTAGTTAGTAACCACGTTTCATGCAGCTCTATTAATAGGGCTCAAAACTAAGAAAGATTTTGCGTGGTTTGTAAGTTGCACCAAAATAAGGATATTTACTCACCGGCACAGGACCTGGTTTTCCATATTTTTAGCAGCAGGATGATGATGGCTGCTAGGTGGGAAAGATCGCCGGTGAGTCTGAATATGTTCATGTTTCTGCAGGATGCAGGCAACAGTATCTTCTCTAAAGCAAACCAATTTCAGTCAGTTCAGATATGTCTTGCCAACCTCCGTTACTAGTCGTTTAACAACCAAACAAGCGGGTCTGTACGACTAAATTCCTACTCCTCGATGTGAAAATGGCGAGTAATGCGCGACGTGGCCCGGTTACGTGGCCAACGATTGTAGCAGCACCCAATGCAAGCCGGGAAAATGTTGACGCTCATAGAGACGGAAGAGCGACACACCCGTCAGTGGAAGGCGAGGCGGGGCATGTCTGTGATTAGGGTTTTATTACAAAGAAATGGATTACTCACAATTAGGCTAGTAACTGTATTTAACCCTTGAGAAATTACTAACAATTTATTCAAGAAGAACCGGACCACACATAACCTGATTCAAAGAAGTTTGGGGTTATGTTTTTAAGATTATTAGATAATACAATTATGTTTTTCATCTGGTTATGGAAAAAACATTGCATAGTTCTGCAGTTCTTTAATCCCATACACTATGTATCACCAGTATTATGCTACAAGAAAAACACCCACAAGGATTGTTTGTGAAATTTATTTGAAAGGGTGTTATCAATATTTATTATTGTGCAAAACAGGCGCATTTGTTTGTCTGTCTTTGGTGTTGAGTCACCTCTTCAAAGATTGTACACTGTAAACTGAAACCAGGTACAAACCCTACTGCGAATAACAACAATATAGTATCAAACGGACACATTTTCTATAGTACAAATATAATACACAAAAACATTTTTTTTCTTCAAGAGTTGCTGGTTTGAAATGCCACATTACATAAAGTGAGAGAAGCATTTTAAAGCATTGTTGTGAAAAGGTTTTCTCGAGCCGTAGTCATTTATTCACATGCACTCAGTGACACGTAAGGATGCCTTTGAAGGACTGCATTCGTGGACTGAACCGATAGGACATTAGCATTTACGGCCTTGTTAAGGGTGTATCCAGCCTCTCTTGGCTATGGCACCTTTCCAGCTCTGCTCTCCCAGCTCATAGCTTAGGGCCTGAAGCTCTGCGTTGTTTTAGCACAGAATAGCTGTTCTGAGCAGGGGCCATTTCCTGTTCCCTCTGAGACAGCTTCCCATCCTGCAAACTCTCCCTTTCTGTACTGCTATTGCTAGGATATCTTGCAGCTGTTACGCGCACAGCTCTGGGCTGGGCTGACTGGTGGGCGGATGAGTTTGGGTTTCTTCAGCAATACCCCTCCTGTCCTCTTGATGGCACTGTGATCACTGGGAGTGTTGGCTATGACGGAGTAGGAGCGTCCATGCATCATGCGTGCGTTGAGGCCGTTGGCCATGGAGAAGGACTTGAGGTGTGACTGCAGGGCCAGAGGCAGAGGCAGCTTGTCCACCAGGTGGACCGGGGTGCATGACACAATGGAGCGACAACACAAGTCCTGTAGACTCAGCACTGTGAAGGGGGGAGAGAGGGGGAGGAGAAGGAGGGAGGAGATGGAGAAAGAGAGGTGGAGCGTCATTTTAAAATAAGCAGTTAAACACCACTAGAGGGCATGCTTATTGGAAGTAGAAAGAGAACCAGGATATGACATCAGTTCATGAGCTTACAGCTCACTGTTTCTTGCTTAAACAGGACAAGCATCACTTACATACAGACACTACGTTCCCTCTCTCACGCTCACACATATAAACATACACAGGTATACACACATCCACCCTCACCTCTGTTGGGCTTCCATAGTCTCTCCATCCCATGTCTCATCAGTACCGTCCGGGCCAGCTCTGTGAAGGACTCTGTGATGTTGAAGTTGCAAAGGGGGCTGACCTCAAAGAACGTGACCTTTAACCTCTCAGCGTACAGCTGGGCTTGCTCCGTGGTTACCTGACGCTTGTAGGCCAGGTGCAGGCGGTTCCCTACCAGGATTTTTGGCACTCCTGGTGCATGCTGGGAACCAGGAAGAAAAGGTGAAGAGAGGGAGAGAGCTCCTGTGAGAGTGCTTGCTGACGGTAGACGGTACATTTTTGCACACCCAATGTGTAATGATGTCCATCCAATTGATTACATCTAAATTTAATTTGCTTTCAAATAGACATCAAAGGTACACACTGCACACTTGGATTTCACAGAAGTAAGGAAGTCTCACCTCATCTATCTCCTTGATCCACCTGTCAATGCCATCGAAGGACCAGCGATTGCTGATGTCATAGACCAAGATAACTCCCTGAGAGAGATAGATTTATTTGGCTTTGATTGAGAGTGGTATTCTTAAACACACAAGCTCTGTGGTTCTCAGATCCAGCACTCATATTACAGTGTGAGGTAGGAATGTCTGCTGACAAGGGAACCCTAGAATCCAGTGGGAAATGACCCATTCCTGTGTACTGTAAAGGAAAACACAGAGTTTGTTGAACTGCAGTTAGGTTTTTACCTCTGGGACCAGGAACTAGTGTGTTTGAATGTGAAGATTACTACACATACACGCTTGTGCACACACACACACACACACACACACAAGTACACACACACACTCACTAACTTGGATGATTACTTTGTCTATGTGGACACAACGTTCAAGCTGCTGGCGGGGGTGGCATCATCACCATGGTTACTATAGTGTGTTCACAGTAATGGGTCTATGAGTAAGGACAACAATATTAACTTAGCGTCCTTAGTAGGTGAGGACAATACGGGGGAACACTGGTTTACAGTTGGTTTAGATGGGTTTCTGTTTCAATGATAAGTGTGACTCAACTCACATTTTCAACTCCAAAACGTTGGCTCACTTAAAAGTGTGATGGGAAGACAGTAATTCAGTATCCACAGTTGTTTTAGGAGGAATGTGTTTACCAGATGTATTATGGTTTTGATTTTGAATTTTCCCATTAGAGTTTGAGGGTATTGTTTAGGGTTTATTACTGTTGAAGGCTTTGTTGTTAGATAGTTTCATTGCTGAGGGTTTGGGAATGTTGCTGAGAGCTAGAGGCATTGCTGAAGGTTAGGTTATTCTGGGTTCTTGGTTCTTTAGGATCAGAGGATCTTCCCAGGGCTACAGTGCATGCTTTAAAAAGCATTCATGGGCGACCTAGCCTTCACTCTCATGTGTGTAACCATCACTATAAAGACAACAGACACCCAACCACACATCCTGTTTCAAAAGGAAATCTGTAACCTGTCTAGATGGATATCAGATGACGTTGCTGATCGAATAATGGAAACTTTATCAGTTTTTCCTTGTTTCTTATGGGGAACCTGCGTGGGAAAAGCTGGGAAAAGCTGACATGTATGTTAAAACACCTGAATTACTTTCAAAATACTCTAAACCAAGATTAAGTTCCCAAAAGTTCCCATGCCTATTCAGTTTAGACATACCAAAGAAACCCTTGGATAACAATGACATGGACACATACATACACATGCATTTTGAACACATTCACATACATACACACATACATATTCACACACCCACCTGTGCCCCTCTTGAGTAAGATCTAAATATGGTGCAGAAGCGACCTTGGCCCGAGGTGTCCCTGAAACACACAAGGGTCAGAGGTTAAGCAGCTGTCAATCAAACCAACACACACTAGTGTCTCTGCCTTCTGTCCTGGCTTAGTGAGGTGTGAGGGGAACGTCCCTGCTGTAGCAGGGGCCCCACCCATCTAGGGGTCAAGAGCTCTGAATGTCGAGAGGTTGAACTCTCAGGAATAGCGTTTGCAGGTGTAGAGGGTGATTGTTTATGTACATTACACTGTAACAAATCAAATTCACACAGTTAAGATCTGACCGAGCATGAGCAGTGGGGAGTTTGTGCAGGTCTGAATTCCAGAGCAGGGTTTGGTTTGGCAGACTGCTGCTCTGCACTCAGGAGAGAGCAAAAGCTGACTCACACACAAAAATGCTTGTATAGTGCTCATGAACAGAATCATAACTGTACTGATGTCCTATAGTCCTCCGACAATATACAGTATAGCATACTAATGTAAGGCTGAACCAGTGTTTCAATACGGGGTGCCTGCTGGCTCAAGGACCAAGCTGATGCTTTGTCTGACTCAGTACTGCCCGTTCATTTGTGTATTTCTGGTATGATATAAAATGATGCAGATCAATAATCCCGGATATTGACTGTTCGTGAGTGAGAGACTACATGAAGGGAGAGAAGAGAACCAGCAAGCCTCGTTCACTGGTGGACCCACAATTGCAAGTTAGCCAGCAGTGACTGGAGTGTAGCAAAAAGAGGCAACCCCCCCCCCCCCTCCCCACCCCTCACACCCCCATTCTGCTCAACCAAAACGTCTGAGCCTGTAACACATCAAACATGGTTTCTGATTAACTATTCAGCACAGTCTAAAAGCAAAATCCTCTAAAAATAATACTGGCATGTGATGAGGACCACGGTTTGTGTGTGCGTGTGTGGGTATGTTACCATAGTTGGAGTTTGATTCTTCTTCCATCAAGGAGGATAGTGGTCGTCTTATAGTCAATTCCTGTCAACGATGAAAAACATTCTCATTAAATCACTGTTCACTTCGGTCTGAGCTGTCCTTATCCTCCAACACCTCACAGGTGTCTGATGGGAAAATGCAGTTGCATGTGTGTGTCTGTGTGTGTCTGTGTGTGTGAAGCCAAGGTAGGCCTGCCAGCTAACACAGCCATGTTATTGTGATGTCTGTCAACAAACATTAGACTGATCATGGCTGCTTACGCAACATCATCACTCCAACAAGATGTTTTGTGTGTTTGTGTCCGTCTGTCTCTGTGTGTCAGAATGTGTGTGTGTGTGTGTAGGTCAGATTAGACTATTTTTTATCTTCCAGTGTTGTGACAGAGGCCCCCTGAGTGGCCATTCTATGAAGCCTGCCTTCGCCAGCTGGCAAGCAACACGTTACATAACATCCCACCTCTCCTGTCCTGTCCTTCTCGCCCTCCATTGACTAAATAATGAGTAAGGGTTATGGATTGATCGTTCTGCTACATAATCCCTGACTGGAAAGGAAGTTTTGTTTTTTAATGGATGATCAGGTCTTGTGTTAGTGTTGGTTATAGCAGGCACTGGACTGTACATGTTTATGGAGCACTTCGGGATTGTATACAAACACACACACACATCCTATCTCCAATTCTCTTCCTCTCTCTCCCTCTCTCTCCCTCTCTCTGCCTCTCTATCTTCAGTTCCTCCATATGCAGTTTTCTGCTCTGTACAGATACAACACTGACTGCAATGGATGTTAAAGTGTGTTTGTATTTGTTAGTATAAACATACCTTGCTCAACATGAGCAATCCCCGGTCACATAAGCCAGGAAGGGAAAACATCCAGATGCCACCACTGATCTGGCACAAGTTTATGTCACTCTCTTTCTCTTTGTTACCCTTTCTGTGTCTGTCTCCATCTCTCCACCTCCCTTCAACTCCCTCTCCCCTCACTTTTGTTTTTGTTTATCTCTTTCTCTCTGCTGTATTTAGATTTGATGGATTGCATTATTTCTATTTGTACTCTCTTTTATTATACTACATGCTGCTCCTCTCTTAAGCAGTAGTGTAAATCTGTGAATGTGAGAGCGTTAGTGTATTTATTGAGCCTTACGATGGCTAAGAGCACTATGTATTTAATTCCAGGGAGCTTAGCCATTTCCTGTTAATTACTGTAATAAAGAAGGAACCTTCAGTGCTTTTGTTCCTATAGATGACGCTTGTGACAGTAGCATAATATTAACAGCTAATGTGTGTGTGCATGCGTGGGTGTGTGAGTCATTAGAACCATCATTGGGTACTGTACTATGTTTGGATGTTAAAACACTTGTATCCTTCTGAGGTGTGTGAGTCACAAACACACACCGGTGGGGTACGGGGAAGCTATCTGCCTGACATTACAGAGTGGCACAGTGATGGGAATTTCATAATCTCTGGTCTTTCTTCTTCTCTTTCTCTTGCTTTCTATTTCCCTGTCTCTCTTTTTCCTTTTCTCTATCTGTTTCTGCCCCTCTCACACTCGTTCTGTTTCTCTCACTCTCTTGTCTCTCTGTGTTTTACAGTCACACACACACACACACACACACACGCACACACACACACACACACACACACACACACACACACACACACACACACACACACACACACAGGGGAGTGACCCTCCTATTAGCATTTTGGATCCCATATACAGACACAAAAACGTCTAAATGTGTTAAATCCGAGAATGTTCTGTATTGTTCTTTCAGCAAGGTGCAGGTGCCCGTGAGACAGAGAGGACACAACACAGGTCACTCCTCTCCCTTCCTCCATTTGTCTCCATCTCTCTATTTCACCTCTCAACCATCTGTTATACAGTGATGAAAGGGACAGTTATCGCTCTCTCTCTTCCCATATGCCATGTCTAAAGCACGTGCTGTATTGAAATCCACCTCTTTTGTCCTTTTCTCTCAGCTTTTTCTCAAGAGAGACAGCTGCTTCTACTTTTGAGCGTCTGAAGAAATATTGACAGTACACGTGTTTGTATTTTTTTGTGTGTCCTGAGATGTGATGTGTGTTTCATCCAAGGTCACTTTCTCTGTCTGAGTTGGGATCAAAATTAGTCATCCTGTCCTGGCATCAGCATCCCCCACAGAAAAATACACAAATACTTGCATGCCACCTCACACACACACACACACACACACACACACACACACACACACACACACACACACACAAAGGTCTGTAATCCAAACAGTTCAAATACAGCCTTTGACTCTGTTCTCAGACGACCAGTTTGGAGGTCTTCTATACAGAGGTGAAAGGACTGTGAACCAAGTGGGAGGGAATACCAGTTATGGATACAAATTGCAGTAATAAAGATAGACCGAAACCTTTAAACTCAATGAAAAGATGAGTCTGCTGTGGAACATGGGCATGAATGAACAACTGAAATACTACATGAATTAGCTACATGAACATATCCCAGGTAAATGATAGAGAAAGACAGAGATAACAAATGAGATGGAGACTGCATGTTTTCTGTATGCTTTGGTGGTTTGTTTGTTTGTTTGTGTGTGTTCTGAGCTGTAACCAAGTGACCCATATAGAAGGTTCTGTGGCCAGAGTATTGGATTCCAAGGAGGAGAAAGAGAGATTCCAGAATTCCTGTGGTTCCTCTAGTGAGAGGTTCTACAACCTTACACACACAAACACACACACACAAATATATATAATTTCATACACAGACACATTCATCTCCAGAATTAAATAATTGTGGTTGCTTTACTGAGGACTAGTAAAAAGGCAAACAGAGAAAATAAGGTAATTAGCAGCTCATTTAGTCTAATCAGTCACAGCTGTTTTACTGGTCCAAATCTACCTACGGGTAGATATAAAGTAACCTGAACCTGGTTCCTGTAGCAAACAATCAATATACAGTTTCAGAGTAGAAACTACAGTAGAAACTAGATTATCGGTTTTGGATACTGCAGTTTTCCCACGGCTGCAGCAACAAGCACAGTCATGCCTGGGATGTCAACATCTGCTGGGTAGAACCCTCCTACTGTTACACCTGGAACCACTAGAACCTGCTGCTCAGTTCACACCTCCAGCTCAGCTGCCACAGATAAGAACAATGTTGCATTCTAGTGTGAGAGGGATGTGAAATCTGAACCTGAATCCAAGAAAAAAAGAGCACCATTGTTGTATTTTACTAACAACTTCACTAAACCACTTCCAGTTCAGACCAGTCTGTCCAATCTACCACTGTCTGTCTGTCTGTCTCTGTCTGTTCTATGTCGGTCAGTTTAGTCTTGGTATGAGACTCTGATCCTAAATATAACCTTCTGAGGAAGATGTCTACTCCTGCTTGGCCATCGTCTGACGTCCAGTGTAATCCAAAAGCTCAAATAACATTGACCATGTGCAGAGAGACTGCAATGTTTTCAATTATAATTCGTCAAGACACTTTTAGAACCTGAACAATTGTAGTAAAATCTGTGATGTTACCGTTTCTTCCCCATCTTGCACACGTACCCATGTTGTAACCATAAGGAGACTCGGTGGCCCCATCCTGGAGGCTGGCCAGTATCTCCCCTTTCCCAACATCGCTGTCCCCGACCAGGAGAAACTTGAGCAGAAAGTCGTAGGCCTTGGCGGGGCTGGCTCTGTGAGTCATCCTCACGGAAAGGGACTGCTGTGTTCCATTGTGGAACGGTGAACAAGAAGCGCGTCTTCTATCACTCTCAGCATTAACGGCCCATTCCAGGATGGAGCACAGGAGAAGAGAACTGCAGTGTGGATGACAGATTACCGTTTCACTTCACGTAGCCTATTGTCTTTTTAAACTTCTGTAAATGCTTCTCATGATTGGAATTCAAATACAAAACTGTCCATGACTTAAATACGTTCCATAAGTAAAATTTGACAATCAGCGGTCCTTTTAACGACCCAAGCTTGAGTGAAAGCTACAAGTGTCCAATTTGCCACTGATGCGACACAATGTAACATAAAATTGTGTAATGTAACGAAGACCACGAGTAGCCTAGTCCAGCAGCAACTCGCGTGCGGGCGTCTTCCTTCATTCGCTAAAGCACAATTCCTTAAATCCCATTTTCGTGAATAGAAATCTTGTAACGATTGAGTCCTTTTAAGGACTGTCAGCCACACTGTGCTGTAGACTATCCTACATCTGGCGATTCTCTTTTAGTCATCCCGATCTCCTGCTGGTTCCTCCGACGGAGCGGTGGAGGGTCGGGCTGTGTGCTTTGCTACGGTTGGCTCATCCATTGGGTTGCTAGGGCAGCCTTGAATCTGTAGTAGACGCTGAAAACGTCCGTCAAAAATCCATAAATACCCATGTTGATGGAGGGGAGTGGCGAGCTGTGGATTGAGTAAGAATTGGGGGCCGCTGACTGCAGTTCAGTAACGTATTACTTCATCATGCTGAAGGATAAACATCGATCTATATTATCTGGTCCTGGGTCAGTGTTGGGGACCGCCAGCAGCCTGACAGGGCCAGAACAGCATGCTCGGTTTGTTGTTGTTTTGGCTCACCACGATTTCTGACGTAGCCCCTTGACAGAGGAGACAGGTCGGATTGTTTAATTTGAAAACAATGACCATAAAGAAGGCTACATTTTGTAGAGAAAGCATGCAACCACTGAACAAATGACCTCATAATGATATGCCAAATGGATAAACAAAGTCGGCTTTACTTTTATAAAAAAAGTAGGGACATCCTATGCAAAAATAACATACAACGGTACAACGATAACAGTGCCTAATCCTTGGGTTGCAGAGGTATCTTATTATTAACAATGTTGAGGATGCCTCAGGTCTGTTGATCAGACTCCGTTATGTAATGCAGAGGAGCTGGCAGAACTGAGACCATTACGTAATTACCGACGGTCAGCTCTAACATGCCCAAATACATTTGTTACGTCAATGTCGGAGGACAATAAAACTTGATCAGCCCTATACACACTGCAGGAGTGTCAGGTCAGATCACGAGGCTTAGCCAATGTTGACTTTCAACCATGTCCAGCGTCCCAGCCGTTTTTATATATCACATTACCTTACTGACGGTGAATATAATCTTACTGAGTTTTATCTGTGGACACGAAAAGTTACAACCCTCTGCTGCCATCTAGTGTTGAAATGGTGGTACACAATGCGATTACATCTGTCATGGTGATAATCGAATTCCAGAGGCTAACACAAAATCATAATTTATTTTACAACACGAAATCCACATGAAATGGTATCTTGGAGCATTCTGATTATCTATGTACATACACTGTCTCTTCTGTGTCCTCCTTGAACGAGGGGAGCGTTAAACAACGATTGTGAACATGGTTTAGTCTGTAGAGCGGCTGTTGGGCCAGAGCACAGCTCTAGCTGTACCCAGGCAAAGGCAGCTTCTGGCCCTCCTTGGCCTCGAAGAAAGTGTAGGAGAGGGTGATGGTGTCGACCCGCGCCATGCGAGGATCCTCGTCAAACTCCGGGTCGATGTAAAAGAAGACGGGCATGTCCACCTCCTCGTGAGGATTCAACCTCTGCTCTTCAAAGCAGAAACACTGAGAGAGAAACACACACACACACCCACACCCACACTGTGTCAGTATTTCTACGTGCAGACCCTTCACTACTTGCAGCCGATTTATACTTCTCCGTTTTTTTTCTTGTCCGTGATTTTACACAATCACTCTCTGTGTGAGTTAGACTCATCAATTGGACGGAAGGGTGTGTTCCGCTACCCAGGCGCCAGAGTCCTTCCTGCAGTCTAAACAGACCTACCTGGATCTTGTTGAAGTACTGTCCTGCATCAAAGGGAACCACGTTGTAGGTGGAGATGCCAATAACAGGTTTGTCTGTGGGGTTCCTGGCTTTGTAAAATGCAAGGGCAGTCTCTCCTGGAACCACCTGAAACACAAACACACATCATACAGACACACACGCACAAACACACACACAAAGAGACAAGCGATAAAGATAGATAGATCTTAGAGGAACAGAAGATGAGGGGAACAGACTGATGACCAGGAAGGGAAAGACTGAAAGAAGCAACAGCAGATGTCAAGACCATGAGTCCAGTCTTACATAGATTTCTGATTGCTGAGGACGGAAGTTCCACTGCATGCTGGCGTGGGTGTCGGCGTTGAAGGTGATCTTGATGATGCGGTCCTTCACCGGCTTCATGGTTTCCACCTGCTCCGTATCGTGGCCTGCCACCGCGGTGCCTCCCAGCCCTGACGCCTAGACCGCAGCAACACCGAAGACATACACTGACAACACCTTCAAGGCCTATACCATTCCAGACACGACTGTAATCTGATCTGTACCTCTGTACTCTCTCTCTCCCTCCTTCTCACCTGGCAGTACAACCTGTAGAGTGGCACTGCAGCGTAGGACATGCCAATCATGCCCACCCCTGCCGCAGCAATATAGGTCAGCACTGTCTTGTTCCGGGTCCTCCATTCCTCCTCCTGATTCCAGCCGCCCTTCTTCCTCTTAGCCCCCCGAGTCTGGGTGTGGAAGCAGGGAGGAAGCTTTCTGAAGAGAAGCTGCTGCGTCTGGCTGTGCAGCCCTCTTAGCCCTTCACTCTGCACATCTCGCACACAGCTCTGTAGACCCCTCGAGCCTCCACTCTGCACACCCCGGAGACAGGACAGCAGGGCTGAGCTTTGTGAGCAGGCTAGGCTCTGGCGGAAGAAGATGGGGACTGGCATGGCTGCGGGGAAGAGGCCAACGCTAGCCTTTAGACTAATCCTATGTTGCCTCTCACAGCAGGAGTTACCTGGTTAGGGAAAGATACATTATAAGTTCTACTGGCTTGATAAAGCCTGCAGTTGTCTGATGCTACCTAACAGGTGCCGTGTAACCACCACATAATCGATGTCGACAGTACAAGTAGCTAGCTAGTGTACAGTACATGCTGTGTAACTATGTGGTGTGTCTAGGATAGCGAGAAGAGCTAGGTCGCATGTGTAAAAGATGTTTGAAAGACGTCCACTCATGGAAATATTGAAAAACACAGTTATCCGTTACTGTATCAAGATGTAGTAAAGGATTTAAAGCTAGTATCTCGCTATCTAGTGCTACTGTAACTATTTTCTAGTTTAGACTGTGCCAGCTTACGATGACACTGTACGGGTTAGTTTTACGTCGCTAAAAGATTAGTAAGCAACTTTTAGATTACAAACCTTACCGGGAAAATCTGTCGTCAAATTCACCCTTGGATTGCATGTTACAAAATCAACACGGGTAGATTGTCATAGTGGTGGTGCACCAGCTTGACATTCTCGGTGGAAAGGAATTGTTAATGTCAATGGTTCCGCATCGTTGGATGTTCTGCAGTCACTAAAGCTAATAGTTTGTATTTATTTTTTATTTTCGAAGTTTCCTGTTGACTTACACCGTGTCCTTTATAGCTACAAACCAGACAACCATTTACACGTATGCTCAGTTTTAGACGGACACTTCGGGCAACACAAAACATTGGGTAACCCAAAGCGCCACTAGTTGTAGCTGCAATCCTTTTGTTAATACCAGGTGTCTTGAAATGCTATCTTACCTTGTCTAATGTGACCTACCAGGGCTTACTGGCTCACATCAAGGTTAAGGTTAGGGTTTGCCCAATACCGGTGTCGTGCCAAGGCACTTATCCCCATCAGGATTTGCATCCCCTGGCCGCGGGAGGGCGCGTGCATTCAGAGAAGGCAGCGGAGTTTAACTGCTGCACCTCGAATTCACCGCTAAAATGGCACAAATAGCAACGTGGAAGACTCGACAGGGTTTTCCATAGTAGCCTAACAAGGGACTCGTGTATCTACATGAATACGTTTATTTGTCTGTTACATTAAGGCGACATGTGAATTGTTTAATGCGTCGTTTAATATTGTGGATTAATCGACAGTGTTTTCTAAAGTTCCATATTGCCATGCACTTTAGCTACATAGGCCGACTGATAGGCCTATCTATGTGACTCGACATCACATGCAGGTTTATGAATATTTTTTCCATTAATATAGGCTACCTCCATCTGTCCATTCTCTGTGGGTGTGGTCTGACAAGAATGCCTCTTTGCTAATCAGTCCCTCCCTGCCCTCTAACGGGATTTCTGTTTAAATTTAATTAATTAATATGGCTTTTCAATTAACAGCTTTGTTCACTTGTCTACCATATGAGTTACAGAGGGGATACACATTACATCAGGCCGTTTGTTCACTTGATATAATGTGTACCCCATCCCCTAACATGCAAAGGGTCTGTCCTGCCATCATGTGTTATTTTCTGTAAATAATTTCTGTTTTTAAATATTCGGGTAATAGATTAGAGGTTAGAGGTTTTAAGAAAACAGTTTGAAGTGTTTTTTCTTCTTCCATGTATTTTTCAGTCGAACGTGTGTGTGTGAGTGTATGTTTGACAGCATGTGTGCGTAGGCAACGTGTGTGTGCTTCTGTGTGTATGTCTTCCCCAGTGCCAGTCAGTGGACAAAAGGATAAGGTTCAGGCAGAGACAGCCAGTGTTGGACATGTATCAGAGTGGATTAGTGAAGAGAGGTAAGCGTGCCTCTCCCTCTGTCTAGGCGGATTTCCGTTCCAGATCAACCCTGGTTGAACCATTACTGCCGTCTCCTCTCATCTCATCTACAAACTACTGACTCTTCTTTCATGGCTGTGCAGTATGTGTGTGTATGAGTGAGTGTGATTGTGTGCCTGCATGTGAGTGTTGTATCCATCTCTGTCCGTGAGATGCCATTTCTCCCTCAGGAGGCAGAGCGTTTCGATGGACTTTCTCTTCTCTACTGGTATGTCCACCCTCTCTTTGTGTTCTTTCTTCACTTTCATCTAATTTTCTTCCTTGTTGTGAGTGAGTCAGTAGTTTACCATCGTTTTGATCTGACTGGATATCTGTAGTGCAGTATTCAGTGTGGAACGTTGGTTGCAGTTGGTCCCAGACTAACTGTGGTTGCCATGTGTAAGCAACACATTTAGTGTATATTATCAGGTTTGAGACACATCTATTACAGAAACCGTTGGGTGATAATAACAAGACAAGAAATCCTAACTAGATTCCCATTTCTAAATGTGAGTCTGCTCATATACTTTGTGGTCAGGTAAACACAGGCTATATGGTACAAAGTAAATACAGGGCAGAGTACTGCTGTAGTTACCTAAGTCAGGACCACAGAGTTACAATGACAGCCTTCAGCTGTAAGTACTGTAACTGCCATGTCTATACCTTGAATGAATCAAACTGGCATGTCCTGCATACTACATTACCACATTACCATGTAATTGTGTGTTCCGTTCGGTCTGTTCTCTTATGAGAGACCCGGGCTGCTAAGACAGATTAGCTAGCGATTAAGTGATCAGTTTAATTGTTTCCTTGTGTCATAGTTAATGTACTCTCCTAGTTGGTGGATAAGTTGCTGTCCTCCGCTGACCTTATACCCATGAGGAATAAACAACTAATCCGTGTCTGTGATGGGCACAGTCAATTTACGGTCAAACAAGTAGGCTGTACCTGGCTGTACAATTCCCAGAGCAAAGAAAACATTTTGTAAATGCAGTCAAGGGTCAGGATAGGATGATGTGACAGGGTGCCATGAGTCCAGCTCTAGTTGTGTACAAGATGATCTGATATCCTTGCCTGCAAACTGTCTCTCACACAACGACTGTACAGAAATTCTGTTCACACTGAGTAGAAAGCGTGAGGGCAGGAGAGGACAGGTGTGGAGAGGACAGAACAGAGGACAGGTGAGGAGAGGACAGAACAGAGGACAGGTGAGGAGAGGACAGAACAGAGGACAGGTGAGGAGAGGACAGAACAGAGGACAGGTGAGGAGAGGACAGAACAGAGGACAGGTGAGGAGAGGACAGAACAGAGGACAGGTGAGGAGAAGACAGAACAGAGGACAGGTGAGGAGAGGACAGAACAGAGGACAGGTGAGGAGAGGACAGAACAGAGGGCGACAGAACCCAGCGGAGCAGGGCAGAGCATGCTATGAGCCGCCTGTGTCTGTGTCCCTGCCCAGTGAACCAGCATAGCTGTTGTCAGGTTGTGGTAGCTGGCCTAGTTAGAGAGTACGCCTGCTCCTGTCAGTCAGAGGGATTATAATCAGACAGGCCAGTCCTCTCCACACTCTCCTGTTCCTCGCTAAGAACACAGAGATCTCGCTTCAAAACCTTGTTTTTTCCGTGTATATTAACCTATTGCCAGATTCTGTGCCTAAACTCCAAAACTTGGAATTTGGAACTAGGACAATAGATTTCACAATATTTCTTATTGTCGCTTTGTCTGTCAAATCAAATATTAAAATGTCTATATTTAATCACATTTGTTATATCATATCTATGGATAAGCCCTGGGACACAGCTAATAGTATGACACATTCTCACATCAATTAACCTCATAATACAATGAGCACTTCCGACCTCGCATAATGATTGGTTAAGAGCCATGGTATATTTGTGATGCGTCAATCGTATCAAGCCTCTTTTCAGTTTCAATTTCCTTATGACAGCGCAACAAATGAGCTACACTAGATTGCTGTGCCTTATGTTCTGATATACCAACCCATGGGTTATTTGTGAACCTTCTCTGGAGTTATTGCGTCACCGTCTTACCTTTCATTTGAGTCTTTTTGACAGATCACAATCCACATAACTGGACCAAAGTGGACACACACTCATAGAAAATCCAGTTGAGTGTTATTGCTGTTATACACTAAGGAGAAGATATCTTTGGACAGTACTGTAGGCCAAGGAAGAAGAATGTTTTATTAAGTTACAGACTCACACACAAGCATAAACATTGATTTTTACTTCACTCATTCCAAATTTTTCCCTCCCTCCCTCCCTCCCTCCCTCCCTCTTTCTCCCTCTCTCTCTAACACACACACACACACACACACACACACACACACACACACACACACACACACACACACACACACACACACACACACAAACAAACACAGATATACACACACACATACACAAAGTGAACTCTGGCTGGTCAGTGTTGCCAGTCCGGTCAGACTGAGTTGTCCACATGAGATTAAAACTGGGACTCAGCACACAGTCAGGTATGACTTTGTAGTTCATGTCTGGTTTACAGTCACAGACGTTTTTTCTTCCTGCTGACTGTTGTTGTGAGGTTGGAAAATTGCCGGTTTAGCTAAGGTCAAGTTGGAACAGTGACCGAGTGCTGAGTTCACTCGCAGAAACATGGGGACACAGTATAAACAAAGGAATAAACAAAATCCTGGCCTGATTTGATTATTTCTTTGCTGAATCCTGAGAAAGAAGGTCATATGACGAGAGCCTAAAGAGAGCCCTCTCTCTGCATCCCACAGGGGAGGAGGGTTTATACCCTTCATAAAAACGGAGGGATAAACAGAGGGATGAAACAGAGGAATGTTAAAGAGGGATGTACTGTACGAGATAGATGACAGCGGACTTGTGTGTGTGTTTCAGGACCATCATGGGGCCTCAGGGCATCAACCGAGCCGTGCAAAGACTGGAGTTCTTTGACTGCAAGAAGGGACTTGGTCTGTATTACTGATCTAAACACGTTCTCTTTATCCACCCGTCCATCCGTCCATCCGTCCATCCGTCTGTTTCTCTGCCGTCTGTCTGTTTGTCTGTCTGCCGTCTGTCTGTTTGTCTCTCTGTCTGTCTGTTTGTCTGCCGTCTGTCTGTCTGCCGTCTGCTTGTCTGTCTGTCTGTCTGTTTGTTTGTCTGTTGGTTTGTCTGTTTGTTTGTTTGTCTGTCTGCCGTCTGCCTTTCTATCTGTAAAGCAACACCTGTATCTATATATACCAACAGAATAATCCTATATCTCCATCCCAGTAATCCTAATCTAATCTATAGCTATGTCTACAACCCACAGGAACCCTACCTACAACGCTCTATTGATGTGCCTATAACTCTATGTACTGATATACTGATAAATCTATATACCTGTAATCTTTAGATATGTAACCCTACATCTGTTTCCCCTGTAATCCTATCTATGTAGCCACATACTTGTATACTGTATGAATATACATCTGCCTCCAGAAACATGGCAGGAGTTAACAAGTTCAACAGTTCTTTGAGAGGTGTGAAAGTGACCTGAGGCTAGCTGCTCATTAAGCTCCTTCACTATCAGAATAACTGTCTACTGCTTCCTCTATAGGGGTGAAGATTATCGGAGGTTACCGGGAGGTTACCGGGGAGGAATTTGGCCTCTTCATCAAACGAGTGGTAGCTGGTGGCTTGGCTGCTCAGGATGGTAACTGCTGTGAATATTTTAGTTATTTTTTCTTTGTTTTTGGTTTGTTCAAATATGAATGACGATGATGTGAAAATGCTCTCTCTCTCTCTCTCTCTCTCTCTCTCTCTCTCTCTCTCTCTCTCTCTCTCTCTCTCTCTCTCTCTCTCTCTCTCTCTCTCTCTCTCTCTCTCTCTCTCTCTCTCTCTCTCTCTCTCTCTCTTCTCTACCTTCATCTATGTTCTAGGGCGGCTTAAGGCAGGTGACCTAATTTTGCAAGTCAATAATAACAATTTGGTTGGCGTAACTAATGACAGGTAGGTCAATTGTCCACAGTGCTAGAGATGACATGGCTTGTTTATTTACATTTGAAATGAACTCAGTATATTTTCTGATTACACTAAGCAAAGTGATGCATCCCAACAAGTTACAGTAACGATTTACTAAACGGACAGCATGTCCATATCAGTGCTTTATTTCAGTTTCAGTCTTCACTGCAGGGAGTGTTCTTAGAGTTGAGGTGTGTTTGTCAGAGACAGGACTGTGGTCTGGCCCAAGTGTGCTACTACAAACTGCTATTTTGTGATCCTATAGGGCAGTGGAGATACTTCGCTCTGCTTCAGCCTCCAATCACATGTCCCTTTTGGTCGCCAGGGATGATGAGTCCAGGTAACCAATATATAACATTTCCCTATTTTTGTTACGTTATTGCTACGGCAGTAAACTCAGATTTCTGTACAGGTGTATCGTTTTCGTTTGTTCCTCGGTTTATTTGGACCCCAGTGCCTCTCCGTGTAGCCCTGAATGACAACAGGAAGCACTGGACATAACAAAGAGTTAGCTCATGCATCAATGTTGTCCTGCTTACTGTAATGGGCCTAATCTGATTAGCAGCTAATGCTAATGAGCCGTTTGATTGCTTTCGATATAAATCTGAAAAGAATACTAGGACTGTAAGAACATTACAGTATTTATGGTGTTAAAGTAGTAGCCAGGAGAGGATGAGCGAGAGGATGAGAAGGATTCCAGGAGAGAGAGAGAACAAGAGAGGACAAGAGTTAGAAAGAGACAGAAACAGAACTGTTTGTGGTGTATTGGTTCACATGGGTAAATAGAAAACGTGTCACATTGTTCACAGTTCTTCCTGTCCTGCTGATGAGGATGATGTAAACAGACCTGTCACTCTGCTGCCTCTAGAATTTTGCCTGTCAGTGACGTTATACCCCCAGCCAGATGCACAGTGACACAATAGGGACAGCAGTCTAGTTGTCCACAGGCTGCACTGCGCCCTGAGATAAACTTGTCGGCCAGCTAAGTGCCGCCAACAACAGCATTATGAGTCATGTCGACCTAGGTTCAGATAACTTACAGCAAAGTCTTAGAGAGGAATCTAAGGTAAAGTCAAAGAGTGAGTGAGTGAGTGGGTGAGTGAGTGAGACTGAATGAGTTATAAAAAGTGAGCCAGTGCACAAGAGAGTGAGTGAGCGTGTGAGTGTGGAACTGTCTAACTGACTCATTGACTCACTGACACAGGGGGACTGAGGGGACTCCTAACTGGTTATTCAGGGCAGACAGTTTATGCAACGGTGACATGAAGCCAGGTGAGCAGACCAAGGCCCCGTCTGAGACAGTGTGTCTGGATCAGCTGTCTGCAGGATCAGCCATCTCATCTACTTAAATTAAGATCATCCTCCGTCAGCAGCTAACACAACAGGGAGCCCGTAATGGACATTGGGCTTTAGGCGTTTTGCCACGCTATTGTAAATACAACCAGTGAATGTTTGTGTCCATTGGAGGGAGACAAAGATCCATCGTACAGTTTCACCAGGACATTCCTGCCTGTGTGTGTGTGTGTTTCAGGAAGGAGTTCCTGGAGCTGATGGAGAAGTATGGCTCCAGCAGCAGTGCGGGATCAGGGAGGATCTCTCCAACCCAGACCTCCACAGGTTAGCACGGCTGCTCAAACGCCCACACTGATAGAATCTCATTATATTACTAACGAGTGGACCTCCGGACATGTCCCGTGCTGCTGATAATACGTTCTGTTGAAGGTGTTGATAACGGCTTCATAACATGTACGGCCATTTGAATGAACTCAATAAACTTGCATTCCCCTTCCACCCGTCTCTCCGTTTCCCTCCTCTCCCTCTTTCCTCAGGCAAGACGACAGACACAGCCTCCTCCTCCTCCTCCTCCAGATCCACAAGCCCTCAACTTCTCAGCCCCAAGGAGGCAGGGCTCCCTGCTCCCCCCTACAACAGCAGCCCCCCCTACACCACCTCCTCCTTCACCGTACACGCACAGACGCACGCCTTCACGTGAGTCCAGGGAGTCCGAGCCGTCTTCCTCCGTGCTGTGGTCCACAGAAGGCTCGTGCAGGCCAGACAGGGTTCCCCATAGCTAGACTAGAGATGCTTTTAGAGTCCAAACTCTAAAATAACAAGTATGGGGATTACACCTGGCTGAACTGCTCAGATACACAGCCTCTCTGTCTACAGACTAGAGGCAGAGGCAGGAGATTAGGGCAGTCTCAAATCCAGCGCAGCATCATTGTGTTATTAATCATGTACAGTGTGCCTGGGCCCTCCATGTCAACCTATTTTTTTTCTCTCTCTATCTCTCTCCCTAGTGACAGCGTCATTCAGTTGATATGCGTCTCCAAGGGAACAGGCCTGGGACTTGTCATCAAGGGTGGAGCCAACCGAGCCGAGGGACCAATGGTGTTCATTCAGGAAATGGTGGTGGGAGGAGACTGCCAGAGGGTGACTATCTGATACGTTCACTACTGACAGAGCTTTAATCCAATTGGTTCATTCCTCACAGCGCTAAAAGTTTTGTCAGGTCTAACACTGTTCAGTCTGGGGGGCTTAGATGGTTCTCAGGGGTCTCCTAATTATGCCTGATGAAACAGGCAGCAGCACTGTTAGTAACAGTAAGAGTGATTGTATATCAGCATTAGCATTAGCAGTGGTCAAATAAGTAACAGCACCTGCAGCATTAGCGGTGTTTTGTATAGTAGAACCGCTCCAAAACACGCAAGCCTGTGGACTGAGCCTGTTCTCTATGGCCCCCTGCAGGACGGGAGACTGATGGCAGGAGACCAGCTGGTGTCAGTCAACAAAGAGTCCCTTATTGGAGTGACGTACGAGGAGGCCAGGAGCATTATCACACGCACCAAACTCAGGTGCGCTGGAGCACAGCCTCTGCGTCCTCAGTACAAGCAGTGTTAGAAGATGAAAAAAGACCTAATAGACGCCGTGTGTGTGTGTGTATGTAGACCAGACCCCACAGTGGAGATAGCCTTCATCAGAAGGAGGTCTTCATCAAGCTCCAGCAGTGGTCCACAGAGCCCTGTCTCCAACCAGGCCCCCCCCAGTGGAGCTGTGCCCCAGGCCAGGCCTCCGGCCCCCAGCACGCTGCCTTCTACGGCCCCCCTGCCCCCCCAGGCCCCCCAGGCCTCCTTGATCCCCAGGGTCACCGCCAACCTCAACCCTGACTGCCAGACTCTGCCTTCAGTCAACATCAGTCAGGTTGGACACACAAACGTATGTACGCGTGTGCACACACACACATAAAGCAGGCTCATGTTTAAATTGTGTTCATGCCTGCAGGTACGGGTGGTTCCTGTGAGAAAGGAGCAGACACGTATCCCCTCCCCACCTGAGAGTGCCACCGTCACAGACGCCAAACCGGGTGAGAGATCTGGTGTGTGTGTGACCCTGTCTCTCTCTGTCGGCCTGCTCTCTCGCTCAGCGCCCGCTAATCACCGCCTGTGAGAATCAGGTGTGCCCTGTTGTGTCTGTGCTAGGGGAAACACAACACATATCTGAACATCATGTTCCTACTGGCTTGGAGAAAACCTTTACATACGCCTACACACAGGCACAAACGAGCGTCCAAACAGGTTGGAAGCACACACAGACACACACAAATGACAGATAGCAGTCAAATGAATGTGTGTCATTTTACCCTGTGGCCTTATCTGTCTCTGAACAGTTAGAAGCGTCACATCATAAAGTCAGTCACGCAAACACACACGCATGCACACACACTTACACATTCACATACCCGGCCACTCTAATGACAGAGTAGCATCTCACGCAGCCATCCATCTCTGATCAGCAATTGTCTTTTGTTAAAACCCACACATGCACACACACACACACACACACACACAGACACAGTAGAGACACGGAAGGAAACAGCCCTGTGCTCTGAAGGGTTGGATGCTGATCAGGTTTGCTGGTAGCTGAGTGCGTCAGAAAGCCGATTGGGTGGAGCGAGAGACAGATGGCGAGTGGCGTGCTGCCTGGGGAGGACAAGTGTGAGATCTGTAGCAGGGAAGCTGTGGTCACATCCTTTCTGCCAGGCTCTCAAACAACCAGCCAGAGTGTCAGTCAGTCAGTCAGTCAGTCAGTCAGTCAGTAGCATGAGTGTTTGTCTGTGTACATACTCTGTGTATGTGTGTGCGTCTATGTGTTGCTCACTCATCTGCATGTTGACCTGTGTCTCCCTGAAACCCCATCAGGAAGTCAGGAATCCTCACACAGGAAGTGCTCCAGCAGCCGCCTCAAACTGGAAAGACTGGAGCAGGTCAGCAGTGTGTGTGTGGGTGTGTGTGTGGCGTGTGTGTGTGTGTGGGGAGGTGGTGTGTGTGAATGGTGAATACTGTGGCTTGAAAGTCTGTGTGCAAAGAAGGCAATTCTAGAAAATACCAGAAACATCAGCATGCTAGTTGGTATCAGTTGGTTCCCAGCATATTGGGACATTGTTTTACAAAGGTCATTGGGATGTAATGATGTCTCCACAGATCAACTGTTCAATAAGCTATTACGACTGGCCTGGCATTTGTTCCAAGCTAATCAAATAGCTGTGTGTTCCCATGTTTGTGTATCTGTTCCTCTATTAGGGTGTGTTTTTGGATTATGGTGTGTGTTTGATTTATGGTATGTGTGTCTGTGTGTACGTATGTATGTGAGTGTCTCTGCCCACATGTAGCTGCCAAAGTCTTCTGCCTACATTCCCACGGCATTCTGTTCCAATCAATACACAGCATTCACATCCAGTCTCAGTCACGCTAGGGGTGGTAAATGTGTGTGTGTTTGTTGATGTGCCTCCGCTGTGGGTGTGTGTGTGTGTGGGTGTGTGGACAGGCTCTGGATGCACTTGGCCTGAAGCCCACAGACGTGCAGAGTCAGATGCTGAAGGCCAGGCTACAGACAGACCCAGCTGGAACGGTGGCCCACGCTGGTAAGACTCCACCTCACTCCCTCCATGCTTCCATCTCTCCGTTTTGCCATTCCTCCATTTCTCTGTCCCATCATCCTTCCATCCCCGCACCCCTCTATATTTCTGCATCTCTACCCATTTTTTTAATCCATCTATATCTCTATCTATCCTGACACCATTTGCCAAAACGACCAGCCTCCTACTTGAATCTGTGCCCAAACATTCTTTAACTCTATTTGATATGTTCTCCTCGTGTGTGTTTGTGTGTTGGTATATATGTGTGTGTGTGTGTGTGTGTGTGCAGACTTTGAGAGCCTCACCAGGGAGTTGTTTAATCTCCAGTGGGAGGAGTCAGGTACGGGGCCGGGGTCAAGGTTCAATTCCGATGACCTATCCAGTCTACTGGAGTCACCTAGAAACCCGCAGGTAAGTCACAGGGCTCTACAGATCGGTGATCTTTTTTTTTATTTCATTAATTTAAATCTAATTTAACCAGTCAAGGATACTTGATATCTTCTGTCTTGAGCACTGGACACAAGAGCAGTAGCAACATCTAATGTGATGCCCTCATGTGACAACAATATGTAGTGAGTCTAAGTGGTTGTTATTTTGTGTAAGTGATGGCAGTATCAATCTGTTGATTTAGCAGGTTAATAACCTTTGAGAGTTTTAGTTAAGTTGGTGCAGTTCTATGGGCATATGTGAAGGCCCCAGTTTAATTTACATTTAGTCGTTTAGCAGACGCTCTTATCCAGAGAGACTTACAGTAAATACAGGGACATTCTCCCCGTTTCATTGCATATAATTTTTTGCTTTTTTTTATTTGGTTAAATATATTGGTTTTATAATGTGCTTTATGCTGCTAGTCATGCAGAAAGAGAAAACCTCTGTCTGTTTGTGTGTGTGTGTGTTTGTGTGTGTGTGTTTGTGCGTGTGTAAAGCCATCACTTTCAGATTCTGATGACCTGGAGGAGATGGAGAGACTGAGGAAAGACCACATTGAGGCCCTGAGGGAGATTAAGAGACTGCAGGTATACTGACTCTGGTCCACAGACCCTGCTGTAACTAACTGGTCTCTGACTATTTACTATTTACTGTGTGTGTGTGTGTGTGTGTATGTGCCATGTGTCCCCAGGACCAGGTGGCTGAGTCACTAAAACTGAGACAGCAGATGCAGCAGGAGTTCACCAAGGTCCAACAGGTCAGTTACCTCTCCTTAAAGACGCAGTACTGCCTTTCAGACGGCCGCCTGGCCCAGTGTTCAGGGTCAAGCTGCGAAATAGATGTGGTTTGGGGTGGAAAGTCTGGAAATTGTACATCCACTAGGAGGAGCTCTACACACGCACACACACTGATGTCCAACCCTGTGAATAGAAGAAGTTCTTAGCAATACACACCAGTGCAAAGTGATATATTTTCAAAGATCAGTCTTATAGGAACACTTTACTATGCAGTCCAAGTACTGTCCTCTGAAACTATAGAGTGTGTTGAAAGCTCTGAGAAGCTCTGCGTTTGTGTATGTGTGTGTGTGTGTGTGTGTGTGTGTGTGTGTGGGGGAGGGAGGGAGAGGCATAGCTGATGTGTAGGCCTGCTCTGAGGGGTGAGAGGGCTCATGGTAAAAGTGAGGCTGCGGTTCCAAAATAGTTCTATGCTGTGTTGAGTCAGAACCACAGTCTAAATCTCTCCTCCGCTCCTCGTCCCCCTGCCTGAGTTGAAAGGAGAGTTACATAAACCACACACATCAATATCCAGGTACAGATGTAGACCACATTTGAACCACATGGCCTTGTGAGAAAGTGACCACACTGTTTTGACGTTTCATGTATGTATTTTGAGTATTGATGTAGAAGTATGTATTTCTTTAATGTTGTGTGCTCACAATGATTGTCATCCGTGCCCCGCTGTTCCTATGGACGAGCCATTCCTCATCTAACTCAAGTCAATCCCAAGCCTTTGTAAGATTGGTGTGTGGTGTGCAGGTCTGGACTGGGACTGAAAATTGGCCCAGGACTTAGAAACACAGACCGGCCCACGCCGTGTATTATTATAATATATATATATTTTGCATTATGCCGCGGACATTTGACTTGATTTGTCCGTTGGGTAAATCTCCCGACTCTCCCGACGGCCAGTCCGACCCTGGTGGTGTGTATATTTAGGGTTAGTGCTAGGGTTAGGTCTGGTATTGGGTTTAAGTGTTATGACCTTGGGTCTTGTAAACCTGGATGAGGTCAGGAAGCTGAGACTAAAGGGGTGTCTCCTATTGACAGCAGATCTCCTTTACATCCTTGTTATGTAACTGATTTAACTGCTTGTACTCGCTGTGAATTATATTATTGTTCCTTGCTTTCCTCCAGGTACACTCTAGCACTTTCGAGGATCATGTTGTTTAATTGAAATTTGTTTAACTACATGCTCTTTTGGTTGCACCCATTGGCACTTATTTGCTTTTCACAATGTAGGCTTCATGTTTTGGCTACCCGCAATGTTTTTTGGGGTTATCTCGTTGTTTATTATCATTGACCTATGCACTTTTTGTAAAGCTCTCTCTTGTAAGTTGCTTTGGATAAAAGTGTCTGCTAAATGAATAAATGTAAATGTAAATGTATGGAATCTAAATCAGCACCGCATAAACTTTGAGGTCAGTTAAGAGCTCCACCACTAGTGGAACCCTGGGCCTGCTGCATCAGCTGACATGCGTCTCTGACAGTTGGGTAAGATGCCGTCACCAGGTGTGGTATCCCATCCATCATGTGTCGTTAACATGTCCGCTGTGTCAGTCTCTCGTGTGAGCTGAGACCGTGAGGCGTGTCTGAGCGTGACAGACCCAGCCACACCCAGCAACAAGCAGCGCTGTCTGAAAAGCAGAAAATACCTGCTGGATTCTTAAGCTTCCATTGCTGTCAAAAGGAAAACAGAATTTAGCAAAGACTGTGGGACAAAGGGGAAGTCTCTTGTTAGGGCAATCATTTATCAACTGGCTGTTTGCACGGCATAAAGTCAGCCAAATGGTCCTTCAGGCTGAATCAGGTTTTTAAGAATCCCCATGTCAATTCCCATTATGACATTGAGCACTAGAAATACAATGTCATAAATGTATTTCGCACAAGCTTTTGTCCAAAGCAACATACAGGTGGGGATCTGAACCTGGGATCTGAATCTTAACCTGCAGTCAAACGCTCTAACCACTGAGCTACACCTAGACAAGACGTCCCAAGACAATCCTCCTCCTGAGCTTTGCAGCAAGTTATGAGTTTGTGCTCTCCACTATGTGCACAATGCAGACCGACTCAGTAAGCCAGGAGTGATCAGCTCAGACACTAGAGCATGCTAGAATGACTCAGCATGACCATGGGCCTTCACTCTTCCCTACTGCTGGGCCATGACCCTGATGAGCAGTGACAGAGCAGAAGGCTAAATCCAGACTTGAAGGGGCACACCAAAACATGGAGCTCGTGGTTCAAGGTTACTCATTATTCAGTTACTAGTTTTGCTACTTAACTAGGTTTGGAGAAAGATAACATTGCAGCCAAAGCTCTTCAAATCAACATTCCTGTTCTTTGCGAAAGAAATGCTGAGGACATAATGCTGCCTACCCCACTACTTTCACACAGCACAGTCTAGGTTGTGCCCTTTAAAATGTCATGCAGGGTGAAACTAGTGATTAGATTCATTCTCAGATACAATGGTGAGTGTTTCTTTGTTCAGGTGTTCATCCGTTTGAATCCAGTGACAAAGATAAGTCATTTGGTCTTAGTCACTTCTCTGTCCTCCTCTCGTCTCCTTGTAGGATATGAAGGCTGGAGCAGAGGAGAGCCGTGCCCTGCAGAGCCGGCTCCACCTGGCGGAGGCAGCCCAGAAGCAGGCTCGGGGGATGGAGATGGACTATGAGGAGGTGGTCCATCTCTTGGAGGCTGAGATTGCCGAGCTGAAGGCCCAGAGAGGAGGACAGCCAGCCCAGTCCAAGGTCAAGGATACCTTCCCTCTCCTCTGGTCTCCGGGTGTTTCCTGGTCTTGGTAGAATCCACTCCAGGTTTTCCCTTCCCCAGCATAAGTAGGTCAATGTGTGCTGTATTTTATTCAGTAAAGGGTTGCTGAGCAAGTACTTTAGTGTGATGTCATTGACATCAGACAAACATTTTTTAATTATGTATAAATATGACAAGCAACACTACAAGTCACTCCATCCGTATGACTTACTATCTGGCCCTTAGCTCATGCTGGACAGTTGCCAAGCCCGTTGGATTTGGCAACGTCTGAATCCTCCCCCTACCATCTCAAACTACCACCAATGATACTATTATCGAGTCATCAGATGCTGAAAGAAACAATTTAGCTTTAGAAGAATCAGGTAAACAAACTGTGACCTTTAACTTATTTTAGGAACAGGAAGAGACAGAGGAGCTGAGAAAGCGAGTGGCTGTCCTGGAGTGTCAGCTACGGAAGAGCGAAGGGTCCAAAAAGGGCTTTGAGGTGTCCACCAATAAACTGCTCAAGTTTGTGGAGGTACGTAGCTTGCTGTAGTTCTAAACCTCATGCTGCTACACTAATTATCACTGACCAATAATGCAACAGATAAGGATGAGATGTTGCCATTAAAACAACCTCAGTAATATAATAGATATTTCATTGCTGAGTTGCTGTTGCAGTCTGTAACTTAGTTGAACCTCAGGAAGTAACAGTCTTCTCTCCTGACTCACACTCTCCTCCACTCAGGCTGCTCATGAGTTCCTCCAGGAGAACCAAGGGCCTGTGAAAAGCTACAGGTGAACACACACACACACTCCCTCTTATTCCTGTCCTGATTGTACCTTTATGGTAACTTTGATCTTTCTCTCTCAGAGAGAGTAATCGAAGGCACTGTGTTTGGGTCTTATGAAGTGAAGGATTCATTCACAAGGCTGCAGCTAATGGCCTGAGAGACATAGATACTTTTAATGTGTCGCTTTTAGCAGCATGTATTTTCGAAGCTTGCGTGAAGGCAGTGCTCCCAGGCCATCCTGCCTGCTTTCCCTGGACTGTAGAGAAACAGCGCGCCTCTTTTTGTCTCTCTCTCTCTCGCCGTTTCTCTCTTGCACACAGCTTCTTTCCCTCAATCTCTCATCATCTGTCTCACTCGCTCTCTCTCTGTCCGTCTGTCTCTTTCTCTCCCTCCATCCGTTCATTTCTCTCTCCATCCGTCTCTCTCTGACAAACTCTGCATGTCTCTTACATTTACATTTAGTCATTTAGCAGACCCTCTTATCCAGAGCAACTTACAGTAAGTACAGGGACATTCTCCCCGAGGCAAGTAGGGTGAAGTGCCTTGCCCAAGGACACACCGTGTCCGGAAATCGAACCAACAACCTTCTGATTAATAGCCCGACTCCCTAACCGCTCAGCCATCTGACTCCCCAGCCATCTGACTCTTCTCGGATGGTAGTCATTCCATCTTGCTAAAGTGTACTAATCAGTGTGTGCCAATCCTAAAAACCTCCTGTTGTTACCCTTTGTGTGTGTGTGTGTGGGTCTTGGTGTCCTTGTGTGTGTCTTGACCCACACGCTCAGTGGGAGTTCAGCCTGTGGGTCTATAATGAGGGACCCTGCAGACTGCACTGCATATTAGCCAAGTCTTGCTCTGTCCCTCAGAACCTCCTACCCCTAGCACACACACATACACACACACACAGACATGCATACACAAATACACATATACACACACACTACCCTGACACAGCTAAAGCCCTGCATGATCCTTAATGAGGACAGGATTAAGGCTTGTTACTGTGACCCTTTTGCACTGGACTGGTTATGAAACCTCCAGCTTCCTCCTTATGACTGACACAACAATTCGGGCTGTGGTTAAAGAAACAGGACCAGGGCACCTGTAGTTAAAAAGCATCTCGGAGCCCAGAGTCTGTCTGCTTGGGTAATGCAGCTGTTTCTGGGTCAGAGATGGGGAGATAGGATGTGTGACCTGGTGTGCAATTAGCCTCCTTTATGAAACACATGGTCAGTGCAACGGTAACACCTGTGCTACAGTCAGTTGTCAGAGTGGTTCTAAAGCGCATTATTCTGTTTCTTTGGGTATCCCCCACTGCCCCTACCCCCCGGCTCGACCCCCCACCTAGAGCACACCCTCCCCCCAACCCACAGGACAGTGGGACACTAGAGTTGTTAAACCTGAATGTCTCCCATTCAAGATTTTCACTGTTCTGTCTGCCATTGTTTGGGTATGTGGGGCATCGTGGAACTAGGTTGACCACTTGATGAGTACAGCATGGTTGTGTGTGGCGCGAAAGTGACGTCCACTCCATAATGTTCCTGGAAATACAGACCTACAGCACTCAGATAAAGGGAATTCATTACACATCCTGCTCATCACAGTTCCAGCACCATCTCCATCATTCATACTTAATATGGACTTTGACATAGGAAGAAGATGGTTCTAACATACCGTCTCAATGCAATCATTGATTTGGGGTGTTAGACCCAGAGTTATCTTTAGGAGGTATGGAGAGGGTATGGGGCTTAGGGGTTAGGGTCTAGGTCAGGGTTCCAGCTGGTTGAACATGTCTTGGCCTGTCCTCTCTCTGCAGCTCTGGGGACGTGAAGGCAGGGTCGTCTCAGGGCGCTCGCCACGTGAAGAAGTCTCCTTGGACGGCCGCCACGCTGGCGGTGGAGGCTAAAGAACTGACACGCACAGTTAGAGCTATTCTGGAGGTGGACTGTAAGTGAGCTATCCTCTTCTCCTTGCATGCCGGCATGTGTCGTCCCTTTCTGTAAACGCTCTGGCCCTGGTACTGCATGCACAGCCAACCAACCAATCAACCAACAGACCCACCAACCAACAGACCAACCAGCCAACCAGCCAGTTGAACAACAAGCCAACTGCCCAATAAAACGACCAACAAACCAACAGCTGTCCAGTAGTAGTTCTATTGGAGCTGTAGCAGGACTGTCCGTCTATCTGTAGACTGGGTTTGGATCTCTAAGTATGTGCAGCTGTCGCCTTTAGGGTTGCATCTGACCCCCCTCTCTCCACTTCGACCTGTAGACGCCTCAAGGTAGCTCTCTGTTCTGTAGGTGTATGCATCAATGTCCAAAAACACCTCTACCAGTACTAGACGCCATCATCGTTCTGTTCATCAGAAAGTGTCTAAACAGGAAGTCAGACTGAGCAGTAAGGACTCCATGGATGATCTGCAGTTGAAGTTCAGCGTTTAACCTTTAACCCCTATAGGGTCTACTCTTACCTCCTGACCTCTCAGAAGTCTCAGCTAACCCTAACCACTTTGGCCCAAATACAACAAAGTCATGTATTGTCATTAGTCAAGTCAGTGGAGAGCCGCTCTCTGACCTCATTGATCAGTGGAGTGTCCCTAGCTGCCTATTAGTCAATGGAACGTCCTTGACTGCCCTAATTGGTCAGTGGATTGACCCTATATCTCCCTAGTCCTGGTGATTCACAGCCGAAGATTTAAAAGGAAAATTATTTTGTATAGTTAGTTGGATCGTTGATCTTTAAGACTACAAGCCTGTTATGTTTTGCCATTGCTTCAGTACAGTATATATAATATATTTTGTATATTATATTATGTTTACCGTATTTTTGTATGATGTAGTCTTTAATATCAAAGTGTTTAAATTTTAATAGCAATTGACACCAGGTGGGATTATAATGCCCTGTAAAAAGCAATTTAGCTTATCAGAGTGTAATGCGTTAAGAAAGTAGGTCAATCTTATATCAGGCTTTCTAAAGTGTGTGTGTGTGTGTGTGTTTGCGCTGAATGTAATCTCTCTATAGTCAGTGTTGCCTAGATACGGTGTTCTACTTACAGAAAATCATCTTACCTGAGCTGTTTCCCAGATGCTTGGTTTTCTTTGTTGATGTGCATGATTGCACATATGTGCACGCACACACATATTATAATACAGACAGATACACACAAACACACACACATTCATATACACACACGTACACACGTACACACACACACACTGCAGGGTATATGGAGATGGTGGTGTGTAACGTCACCCTGAGCATGTCAACAGTTGTAATAATATCATAAACATAACATGGTACATACAAACACAATGCCATACTTTAACAACACAATCTACATTATTATAACCAGATGCATAGTCACAACCTTGTACACCCAACACACAACCCAAACATGGGTCAAAATGTATTGTCTCCTATGTGTTTAATAGTGAAGCTCTGCTAGCGATAGGGAGGCTTAGGGTTCAGAGATGAGCCAGACATTTAGCTTTGCTTCAAAAGAGCATGTTGCATTTTTATATCAAGCTTCACAAAATAATCAGATTCTATAAGATACGAAATTTGCCTTAATCAGATCAACTCGAAGCAGTTTCATGTGTAGTCAACAATAATCAACACATCATATTATCAATAAATATTATATCAATACGACCAACACATAACCAATCTTTAGATTAGTTACAGAAATGTACATTTTATTGATTGACGATCTTGTTGTTCGTCTAAACATTTGTTGTAAGAGCTAAAAAAGAGCATAATGAAACAAAGTGCATATCTGGCCATGACTGTGAGTGTGTCCATTTGACTGTGTGTGGATACACATCTATTGTGTTCAGGTTCATGGTATTGAAACTTTTGCTCTGTGTTCTCAATGAACCAATCCAGAGTTGTATAGAATGCTAATAAAATACTCCCTCTACAGTGGCCTAAACTCTATGTGCTCTTCCTCTGCTGAACAAGAACCCTCCTGGCATCACTCTGCAGGGTTCTCTATCCTGATCTTCTCTTCATACAGAGACAGACAGAGAGAAAGAGACAGAGAGAGATTGACAGAGAGGAAATGTAAATTGAGAGACTGTGTGTGTGTGTGTAAATGCAGTATATACAGTAGGTTCCAAAATGACTGGCTCCCCTTGGCAAAGATGAGTAAAAAAATGAGAACAATCCGACCTTCAATTGAAGTAGTACAGAAAAAAGTCTGTGATCAAGATTTTTCTTTTTATTGAAACCATGTGTGCCACAATTGTTGGCACCCCTACATTTAATGCTTTGTACAACCTCCCTTTGCCAATAAAACAGCATTAAGTCAGCATGAAGGTTGTTGAATACAGACCAAGAAATCTGAGGCGCAACACTTTTTACTCATCTTTGCCATGGGGTTGCAGTCATTTTGGAGCCTACTGTATACCCATGCTGAATGTAACATTATAACATGTCTTTCAGACCAAGCAGCATGTGAGGACATCTGTCTGTGTGTTTTAGCTTGCAGTATAATGTCGCAGGGTATTTATTTCTTTGTGTTTGGTAGGACTGTAGGACAGTAATGAAGGGGCTCAGTCATACAGCTGGAGTGGGTTGGTGTGGGTGTCCTCCACGTGAGGGCTGGATTTCTGGAGGCTCTTGTGGGCTGGGGGGGGGGGGGGGGGTAGATGAAGAGGGACAGAATTTAGATACACACACACACACACACACACACACACACACACACACACACACACACACACACACACAGACATGTGCATGACAGTCAGTGATCTGGTGTCCCTTGACCTGGTCAGAAATACAATCCAACAACATGCTGTAACAACAGAGGTCAATATATAACTGTTCTTAAGTCTGTCCATGTTATGACCACGTGGGGTTTAATATAATAGAGTTCTTTCATACTGTAAATAGAGTTCTACTTGGGTTGTCTTAATTGTTAGCCGGTCCAAATCTCCCCTGTGCTGTTTGTCTCTATGGATAAGAGCCTCTGCTAAATGAATACATTATTATTACAATGGCATAGTATTTATCATCAAGGTTTATTTAAAGAAAAGAGAGTATTGAGCATAACCCTCTTCAGCGCTTCATGGTGTTACATCACTATGGTAACATGGTACAGGATTACCAGTGTCCAGGTTCGTGTCGGCAGTACTGTAGGTGCTCTAACCCACTAGTTTCCCAGGAGAAACACACACTTTCATGAACAACAAAAGGTCTCTTCTTGTCCTTTACCAAATATTGAGTTGACCAAATTTGATTGTTCAAACTGACAGTTAGCCCACTGCTTTTTCATGTAGCTTCCCTGCAGCGTTCAACCTATAAACATCACATCAACTAGTTCACATTGGATTGGGTGAACTGTGTATGTACAGTCCTGTTGTTCTCATTACATCTAACGAACCCTGCTGACCTCAATAGATTGGATTAAGGTTTCACTGAGTGTTGACAGATTGCCACACACGGATGCACAACAAGGATCTTCCATCAATAATTTCCTTTACCCTTCTTCTTCCCCCTCGCCCTCCTTCATCGCTTCCTCTCCTCCTCCCCTTCTGTGTCTCTGTGATGTCATAGTGTCTTAAGCAGCTTTCATGCCTCATTTCTCAGTACCACCAGACTCAAGCCTATTGGCCCAGAACAAAGCATTGATTGAGCCCCGTGGTTCACGTGGCTGAACCCCCCTCACAGGGCCCCCTGAGGCCAGGTACAGGCCCCCTCTCAGGGGATGAGGGTCCACACTCCCCTGGTCCTCTCTTGACTTCCTGCATCATATGCTGGGTGGCATCCCAGATTGTCCCGGCATGTTTCTTATCTAGCAAGCTGAGGAGAGACCCTCTCATTCCTTCCAAATGTGTCTCATTCATCATGTGTAGTCAGGAAGGGAAAGTGCCTGAGCATCCAAGCTATATGTTATTCTCTTCACTCTTTAGCAAACCATCAGTCAGCCAGTTGCTGCTCTGCTGTTGGCTGTTCATCAAAGTTTTACAGACATGTTTTAGTAGAGCTGACACATAATCACTTGTCATTCTGGCCTCCCTTGTCAACATTTCTTTGAGGATTTTCATTTCAAGTTCAAGTATTCTATTGTCAGATGCACAGAACAACACAGGGTCAGACTGGGCACTGGAATTCTTTGGACAAGACAACGCAAAGCAACCTGGCATAACATAACATATAAGTACTCAAAACATAGGTAACACCTATGATAAGCTAACATATAATATAATAAACCTCCTAAATATACAAAATAATAAACAATAAAGTATACTAAACCTATAATACACATAATATCCTATACTAAACTTATAACCTATACTGACCTAGAGACAAGAAGGGTACAATTAGTGCAATATTGCTGATAGTGCAACCAGTAGCTGAAAGTGCAACCAGTAGCTGAAGAGACAGTGTGTAAAGTGACTAGTGTGAGTGTCGACAGTGTATCGATGTCCATATCAATGTTCATTCAGAAGCTTGATGGCCCTTGGAAAGAAATTGTAGTCCAGTCTGCGTGTGTGAGACTGAATGCTTCGGTATTGCCTGCCAGAAGGCAACGGGGTAAAAAGACTGAAAGATGGGTGGTAACAATCCTGACAGCTTTACTGAGGCATCGTGTGTGGTAGGTGTCCTGTAGGGCTGGGAGCTTCCTGCCGATGATGAACTCAGCAGAATGGACCGCACTACGTAGGACCTTGCGGTCCCTGTCTGTGCAGCTCCCATACCACACTGGGATGCAACCAGTCAGAATGCTCTCTATAGTGCATCTGTAGAAGTTAGTGAGGATGACTGAGTCCATGCCAAACTTCTTCAGTCTCCTCAAGAAGAAGAGACGTTTCCGGGCCGCTTTGACCACCTTGTCCGTGTGAGCAGACCAGGTGAGATGTATTGGTGATCAGTGTGAATGAGGTGCAGTCACCAATTCTTACCACCTGTGGCCTCTCCGCCAGGAAGTTGAAGATCCAGGAAGTTGAAGATCCAAGGATGTGAAACCCAATCTGAAATCTCCACACAATGCACCCTCGTACTATTGATCCAAACTCAAGGATCTCTCTCTGTGAGATCATGTTGCTTTGTCACAAAGGTGAGAACTCTATGTCGAGTTTTCAGAGACAGTCTTCTTGACGTAGAACTGCAATCCCCAGGTCCGGCTTGACAGACACACTCCGAAAAGCTGCATTCTCAGATCTCACAGCATAGACAAGATGACAGCACAGCAGTATGAGTTACCTTCTGTACCTTCTGTACATTAACAGGAGCACCGGCTGATATAATCACATGTGTTTACATGATATGTATTCCAGAGTATGTGAGGGGTCCCCCCCACCCCCTCTATTTGTCATACATTTGCATCCGCCAAACAGAAGCTGTCCTTCTAGTATGTCTGTTTCTACATCTGTGGCCAAATCCTTTAGCCTCATCACCTGTCAGCAGAAGCGGGCAGAGTTACACACCACACAACGGTTCCTTTTCTTCTCAAGAGTTTAAAGCTGGGCTCAGATTTCGCCTTGGTAGCCCTTCAGGGCATCTTATGAATTTCACACACTGTCTTTGTCAAAGTATAGGGTTCTAACAAGAGTATATAAAGTAGCCTCTAATGGAGATCAGCGCCTCTTTTTATTCACGCTGACAAAACAAGGTCAAGAGACATGATACGGGCGTGGAGCTTTTTCTGTCAACCAGGGAGCCTGTCCTGTTGTTATGGGTGTGACGGCCACCTCTGAATAACCATCAGCCCTTCAAACTCACACCTTCATACACTGCCCTTCTGCAGCATCGCATATCCAGACTTTTAACAGAATAGCTAATGAAAACGGGTCGTTTCTTGAGATGGTCATTTGTGATCGTACTATGAGTCAAAACACCCTAGATTGAGCCTGGTGATGTGGCAAGTCAGGTTGGAAGCACACTGTGAAGCTAAACTGACGCAGGTCTCCTGTCACCAGACCTCCAGTAGTAGTGTGTGGATCAGGCCAGCTGACGGTGTCCTCCTCCATGTTCTCTCCTCAGGTCTGCCGTATGGATGGGAGGAAGCCTACACTGCAGATGGAGTCAAATACTTCATCAAGTAAGACACCACTTCCAGGGGAAGATCTGGGATTGAAATTGTCTTGGGACAAGGATTTGGACTAGAGTACTTTCACTGGATTAATCTGGATATTTTGATTCAATGAAATGATCAGATTATAACAATGGGAGATAAATAGCTGCCCTTGTGTAATCAATCATGATATATCCTTTACATTTAGTCATTTAGCAGGATCATTGTGTGAAGTGCCATTTAAATGTAATCATGCATTCCACCCACACCCCCTCGACAGCTTAGCATCAAACCCATTGGTTAAAAAAAGTTTCCAAAGCACTCACACCCTTTTTAAGACCTGAGAGGAGGATTACACCACCTCCACTTAGCATCAACATCCACTCTAGGCAGAGTGCCCCGTGGTCGATAAAAGATGTTGGAAACTAAGTGCTTCTGGTATTGACTGCAGTGTTAAGTATTGTGATGACGTGTTCTTGGAGTGAATTACTGGGCTCAAACTAGTCTAAATAGATGGAGCTTTCCAATAGCCTCCACAGTTTGGCACCATAGCCCTGGATACAAAATAGACCAGCTAGACCAGTTAGACCAGCTAGACCAGGCCATTCTCCAGACCAGCTAGACCAGGCCATTCTCCAGACCAGCTAGACCAGGACATTCTCCAGACCAGCTAGACCAGGCCATTCTCCAGACCAGCTAGACCAGGACATTCTCCAGACCAGCTAGACCAGGCCATTCTCCAGACCAGCTAGACCAGGACATTCTCCAGACCAGCTAGACCAGGACATTCTCCAGACCAGCTAGACCAGGCCATTCTCCCTAGAATTATTCAGGCTACAAAAAATCGGGAAACTAATTGATTCATCCTGCTTTGTGTTTGATTATAGTCATGTGACCCAGACAACGTCGTGGACCCACCCTGTGACCAGTGCAGTGGGTGGAGCCGACAGAGAACCAGGGGGGCATGTAGTGGACACACCAATAGAAACGGAGACATAAGGTGGTGTATTAGCCTAATCTGACGTCAAACATCACGCTGCGAGAAGACTGACAGGTCTTGAACATTCTGACAGAAGTATGTTAGAAAGATGAGGAGGCAGAGAAGGGTTGTGGAGGAGGAGGCTTTTCATGAAGACCAACCCTGCAGGTCTGATTGAACAGTAGACCAGGATACACAGAACACACCTGTCCAGATAACATGCATGCCATTCTCCTCTCCCCTCAGTTCCTCGCCGCAATAACTCAAACAAAGCTCCAGTGCTCGCTTTGGCCTCTGAAGTCACGGAGCTCAGAACAATGTTTGTGTTTGTCTCCAGAGCAGGGCAGCTGGGTCTGAGAATGGCAACAGAAAATCCTTTGCTGGTACCTTTGTTCGCTACTGTGAAACTGAATCTTTGAACAATGTTTCCCAACTCTGATTGGGCGTCTCTCAGTCAGAGCAGAGCTGGACTGGCTGCTGGAGAGCTGAGACAAACCTGCTTTGTGTTTCCCACCCCCTCCCTTAGCTACAAGCCCTTGAAGGACAATTAACAACAATACATGACAGATTTCACAGGACAGTTTAACCCTACGGTTAGTAAGATAATGTGTAACAGTAATGTGTAATACAAAGTAGTAAAATAACAAAATAGGCATATTATTAAAATGTGCAGGAACAGATTTGTATTGATATGGAATAAGGCTGAGGAAAGCAAACCCCCTCTCTCAAGAAACTACTGCAGACTTCCAGTATCGTTACCCCAGTAAGCACCTTACCTTTCAGCTCTCAGTGTTCTTGAAGTATATGATAACTTTTCTGTAACATGCCTGGTTTGGTTTCTGGTCAACACTCCAGTGTTCTACTGTACTGTATACTGTATACCCTTGCTAGCCTGTACCCTGCCTCATGGCCTAGCTGCCTCTCCTCCTGGCCTGTACCCTGCCTCATGGCCTAGATACCTCTCCTCCTGGCCTGTACCCTGCCTCATGGACTAGCTACCTCTCCTCCTGGCCTGTACCCTGCCTCATAGTCTAGCTGCCTCTCCTCCTGGCCTGTACCCTGCCTCATAGCTTAGCTACCTCTCCTCCTGGCCTGTACCCTGCCTCATAGTCTAGCTGCCTCTCCTCCTGGCCTGTACCCTGCCTCATAGTCTAGCTGCCTCTCCTCCTGGCCTGTACCCTGCCTCATAGCCTAGTTGCCTCTCCTCCTGGCCTGTACCCTGCCTCATAGCCTAGCTGCCTCTCCTCCTGGCCTAGCTGGCATGTAGATTTTAATCATTAAGCAGATGCTTTTATCCAAAGCAACTTACAAATACCTGCCTCAACAATCATAGCAGTTCATGGATATTAATCTGTAAGAGATCTTTCTTTCCCATTTATCTTGGAGTTAAAAGCAATCAACGTGGGTTATTCATGTTATTGAAGATAACCAAATAAAACGTGTCCTGGGGCTGGTGTGTACATTGGAAAAAGTGTAATGTGTGTCTGTGTATGTGTGCTCCCAATAAGGCCGAATGTTATTTATAGCATATGTGTGTGGCCTATGCGTACAGTTCAAGCCAACAGCCACCCTGCCTACAGCTGAACGTATTGATTTTACCTCTGTAGCAAGTGTGGTTAAATATATCTCCTTCTGTTGGAAACACTAACTGCATCATGCACACACCACCATGTCAACACACCAATGGATAAACATACATACCTTTAAGACTGTCAAGAGCTGTATGGGTGTGTGGTTAAAAAGTTGCATTACATTTCTCCTGCCTTTCCTAGTCTAGGCTGTTCAAGCTCACCTTCCTGCTCGAGCTGCTCTCCAACCTCACACATCAGGTTTTGCTTAACGGAAGAATCCACTTAAACACCACTGCTGTACGTGCTTGTGTGGGTTTGTGAAAAAGAAAATGGCTAAATACTGTATATCTGCAAACCAACTTGCTTGCTCTGATGTTAATGTACTCTATCACAGGTAGATGAAATGTTGGTCCGTCACTACCAGGCCAGTCAGTCACTGTCTGCCTACATTACAGTCTATCAGACTGGTTGGATGAGGGTGAACTGAATTCAGAGCAGGATAAAGATCACACACAACACACCTGCTAATTTAGGTCAGCCGCCCTCATGCTGATCACATACTAAGCCTCTTATTGACAACATAGAAGGAAAACACTCACTTCACATCAATGAGGGTATTTGGAGTTTGGAGGAGAAGAGTGAAGATCTTATTGTCTGACCAGTTTATTTACATTTTATGGAGGACTGCAGGCCTTCTAGTCTTGAGGCAATGTCCACCTAGGTCTGTGTTGAGAAGTCATGAACAAGAGACCAGGAGCCTTGTGACAAGTCAGCCTGTAGGAGATTTGTTGCTGCTTAAATGTGGAACTGGAAATGCATACTGTATTACATTGAGACGTCAGGAGAAAACAGCTAGTAATGTATGCGGTGCAGGCTGGCATCGCCCACTCACTGATCCCAGTATTCTATCCAGAGGAGCATGATTGGAGGAGCACTGTCCTACTTTTCACAGTAAAGGTCGTCACAACACCGCTGTGCTTTAGCAACCGCTGTTGCCAAGGAAGTTTTACTCAGAGGCAGATAGGGCTTACAGAGATAGCAGATGAGTTCTAGCAGCAGGTTTTTTTAAATTGTATTATTACTTTTACAAATGTCATCAGTAGCACTAGTACTCACACATTTAAACGGTACTCACATCAGAATGGTGTAAAATCTGACTGACTGTCTCTAACAACACTAGTGCAGGACACAGATATACTACTGTAGTATTGTCTCACCGTTGTACCACTGACTAGGCTACCAGTATTAAAATAAATAGCTATTGACTATTCAAACACAGTTGTGGTACTTGAGTAAAAAACTATCAGCTGGTTAATAATGCTACATTGTGATCACACTTGAGGATGTTACAAACAGATACAAAACATTTTTTTGTCTGACTTTAAAAGCATTAAGTACGCCACACAATAAAAGCATTAAAATGTGTATAACAGCTATCAATGGCCTTCAGCCACAAACTCCATTTTGCCAAGCTCGAGCTCATGAGCACTTAGAGGGCTTAACCAGCTTATTTTGAGCAAGGGGGCACACGAGGTACCTCGTGTGCTCTCCTTTTATGATCGAGATGTTTTTCTCCTTGGCCTGAGCACATGAGGTTCAATGTGACAACTCCAGAAGCTGGGGGAGAGGGAGCAAGCAGGATTTCACGGTCCGCAATTGGATAAAAGTAGGTCAACCCAACCCACTCACGTGACCAACCAGCGTTTTGCGCGCTGAAAGCGCCCTACTGCTCGCTTGGCCGCCGTGACACGGCAGTTAAGCAAAGCCTTAACGCGCACTGCAGAACGTGAGCCATATTATGAGAAGGCTGAGTTGTTTTATTTGTGTGCTAAAATCAAATACATTCAATGGTGATTTAAACACGAGCTATGAGATTGTATGATGATAAAGTGAATAATCTAATGCATATTACTTTTTAATCATAGGTAATGGATAAGCTTAACAGACACACCTTTTCACTACACTGCACGTCCTTGGGGCCTGAGCCATACATCTGCTGCATTTCAACTGCATTCCATGCCCGGTTCTGGAGATAATCAAGCCACAGACGTACACACACAGACACACATGACTATACAAAGACAGACAGATTGCTGGAATTATAGTTAGATATTGGAAGAGCAGTACTCAACAATGCAGATTTTACATAACCGACAAGACCATTTCTAACGAAATTATGTGGACTTAAATCTCATAAATTCTCTCGCTGTCTGTCTCTCTCTCACACACACACACACACACACACACACACACACACACACACACACACACACACACACACACACACACACACACACACACATACACACACACACACACACACACACACACACACACACACACACACACACACACACGCATACACACACACACACACACACACACAGTAGGCTACACACAAGCGTGCACACAGTGTGTTGACCTGCCTCTCAAGGTTTGACGTCACAAACCTCCGTTCTCACACATGGACTCGGTGAACCGGGCTCTCTGTCTTCTGCAGTACTAGTTTAGAATCGCCAGTGGCACTGAAGCCAGCTTTGCACGCGATCAGAACAGTGGTCGGTACAGACGAAACTTTACAGCTGCGCTCGACTTAGTTTACACTGTTTCTACTTGTATGCAATACATATTTGTTTATCATATCAATCGAACGGTTCAAAGCTGCAGGTTTGGTGACTTTTGACGGTCGAAGACGCGACAGAGAAAATGTCAAGACAGCTCCCGGGAAATCCAAGTTTTCTGCCTTCGTCGACCCAAGGCGTTCTCAAGTCTCTGCTAGAAAACCCGATGAAGCTGCCTCTTCAGAATGAAGGTAAATAAAATAAATGCTGGTTGTCTTTGCGAATATATTGAGCACCCCCAACTGCTAGAATATATATATATGTATCCTACTTTTATTATGTTACATTCACATTATTGACCACCTTGACTTGATTAAATCCACGGATCTGATCAACTGAGAGACACCTTATACATTTTACTGAGACAGGGCTGATTTGACAGATTTGTAAATAATGCTTGCGCGCTCAGTTTGCGAGGGTGCCTCTAAAACTTATTATATCAGGACTTCTTCCCACTCTCCCCCCTACTCTCCAATGTCTCCCTTCCCTCCACTCAAGGTTGCAGAAAAAGGTTATGAATATTTCAGTTGAACTTCTCCATATTAGTAGTTGGGCTTATGTATTCTAGAGGGATAACCTACAGCCAGTTAAGATGCGAGTCTATAAATATCTTTTGATTAATGGTAGTTGACTTTATTTTCAACATTGACTTTAAGACTGTGAAGTTGGAACAATGTATGTATCCATGGGCCTTGATAGTAAATGTGGGTTTAAAGAATACCAAGATAAATGTGTTATAACCATATTATAACTATAACAAAGTCATATTATGGAGACAGGTACAGATTTGTTTAAAGTCCAGAGCCAATTTTAAGTCAATAACACATAACATCATACTCCATACTGTAGACTGAAACAACTAGTGCATGTCTAACCAGCAGCCATATGTGCTGAATGTGAGAAGTGGAGTGCAGTTTGTTGCTATTGTGTGACACAGTCTTTCTCCTGCTTGGTGCTACAGGGTTTGGGAAAGAGAGGGAGAAGGAGAAGAGTCTGGAGGAGGAAAGGAGTGCACCGCAGTCTGCCTTCCTGGGTCCTACTCTGTGGGACAAGACGCTTCCCTATGATGGAGACAACTTCCAGTTGGAGTACATGGACCTGGAGGAGTTCCTGTCAGAGAACGGCATCCCTTCCAGTCCCGCCCACCACCACCAGCAGCATCATCAGTCACAGCCCCAACACCAGACGCCAATAATGGCCCAAGCCCCGGCCACCTCGGTGATGGACCTTAGCAACCGAGCAACTACGTCGTCCGTACATACAAGCATGGTCCCCCAAAACTGCCTAAGAGGCTCCGCAACTGCAGGTAACACAAACACACACACACACCATAGACACGCACACATAAACATTCAGATTGCGTCTGAACAGTGCTCTAGTCTGGTGTTGGTTGAGAGTTCACCCTTAGATTGCAATGTTAATGAGCTGGCTGCTGAACTGTGTAGATCGAGGAATAGGTGTGAAATATAACACTACAACACATGTTATGAAGGTGTGTGTGTGTGTTGGGGGGGGTGCATGTGTGTGTAGAGGCCTGCTCTTGAACGTGCTTCTGCATGAGGTCTGACCTCAGGTCAGCCTGTGCTCTAGCTCTGCCCTCAGAGGAGTGACCAGCCCTCACCGGCCCCTCTGTCAACACAGGCTTGGTGACCCTGCCGAGGCTCTGCATTCACTGGAAGAATCACTGTAATCCCGAGGAGGATATTATGGGATGTCTGTGTTTGTATTTCATTATCCGGGGAATGCTCGATATCCCCGTCCCTCCCTCCTTGTTTCCCTGGGCAACAGCTCAAAGAGAGGGAACACTTAGATGAACCAAGACAATACTGTTAAAGGTCCTAGGAAAATGTCAAATTCCACTCAAATTTCAATATCGAAACAGAACATTCTAAACATTTTAGATATGAACACATGTGAAGCAGAACATAATAGATATTCTAGTGGGAAGTGGCACATTCCAAAAGACAATATCCACCAACCACATTCACAATGGACATTTTTTGTTCTGAATAAACATTGTCAAAAACGACATGTAATAATGTGTACAGAGTATTACTGGTATATGAGCAATATGATGCACTTGGCCATACTAAACACATAGGATAGAAACATAGCAGTGGCAACCAAGTGTGTTTATATGTGGAGGAAAAGGGTGTGTGTTTTGGAGTTTCATTCCACGGAGCAGCTTGTCTCTCTCCAGTCTCTCCCTTCACCACCTGCTACCTTAGGAAACATGCCCTGCAAGTCCAGCACATTGACTGTACCCCTTGAGGAACATGTATAATACAGTCTGATCTAGTTACACACACACTCACACCCGACATCAGCATGGGTCATGTGACATCAGCATGGGTCATGTTTGGGGCCAGATAACCAGCTGCCCAGCTGACCTGCTGCCCACTGTCCTGCACATCTCTGCCACAGCTAAACTGATCCTCTCTTCTGACTCTCCTCTCTCCATCCCTCTAGCACTCAGCGCTCTCTTACCCTTATACTTCTCCTCTTCTCTCATTTCCTCTCACTTTCCCCTTTCCTCTCCTGTTGTAGAAAAACAGGAGTGCACACACACACACACACACACACACACACACACACACACACACACACACACACACACACACACACACACACACACACACACACTTCCATCTCCCTATTTGTTAATCACCCACACAGCTTCTCTCCAATGTATCCATGTGATAAGTGCTGTTGTAATGTTGCTAATTGATTGATTGTGGATGCCAGACAGGCTGCTTCTCCAGTCACGCACTCTGTGTTCTGTCTTCTGAACAGCAGGGCTCTCACATGTTTCCTGATAAAGAGACAATGAGTCAAAATGATGAAAGTGTATTTTGATTTCCGGTGCGCGTCCTCTGAATAGATGAGCTGCTGTGCTGTTAAAGAAGCAGCGTGGGTGGATCGGTAGCACAGTCAGACGGACGTGTTGGAAATGCCGTGGGATTGTTGGCACCATGGCACCGTTGCTATAGAAGCAGGGTGTCCTGAAGCAGTGGTGCATCGTCAAGGGTTTTGGACCAGGGCCGTTCATAGCAGCTGCTCACTACCTTTCGAATGCCAATAGTACTTGTTGATGGGGCCAGGGGTACGGTTAGTGTCCGCGAGGGTTGGGGTTAGAGAGCGAGAGCGAGAGAGAAAGGGAAGGATGGGAGAGTGCCAGAGATGAAGAGAGGCATGTTGAGAGAGTGAGAGAGAGGGGGGGAAGAGAGGGATGAGGAGAGAGACAAAGAGAAATGGAAGGATGGGAGATATTGACAGACATGAAGAAAGGAATGGGAAGAGAGGGATGGGGAGAGGAGAATGGAGAAAGAGAAATAGACGGATGAGGAGAGAAAGGTGGCGATAATATGTAACAATATATTGGAAAAGAAACAGATTATGATTGGGAGGTTGAAGAGATGGAAAGATCAAAAGAAATAGCAGTAATAAAGTGAAATGATTAGTGAATTGATTGAGGTGAATTTCAGGTTGGTTTGGGTAGGACCTCCAGTAGGGGAACATTTCAGGTTCTCATTAATATGAGATATGGTGGTTCTGCTCTGTCTGAGATCCCTGTGGTTCTCAATTAAGTTACTTGAAAGTGGAGACCGTCAGTGTAGAATTGACAGTCAGTATGTAATCACTAAAGGCTCAACGCTGGCAGGTGCACACTGCAGCTTTACGTTATTAGCTCTACCTTTGCTGCTCCCTGGTGGAGTAAATATGTCACGGCACACACTGTCCTCACTACCATCATTGACAATTACTTTAATGCTCAACTTCCATACTTTAACACTGTCTCAATTCAGACACTTCAAAATGTGTTCGTTTTATTATCATTAATAATGACCCATTCTTCTCCTTCTTCCAGCCATGTCCTCAGCCAGGAACACCCCCAGCCCCATTGACCCCGAGTCGATCGAGGTTGCTACGGGATACGAGCCTGACCCTGCGGACCTTGCACTGTCCAGTGTTCCCGGCCAGGAGATGTTTGACCCGAGGAAACGCAAGTTCTCTGCCGAGGAGCTGAAGCCCCAGCCCATGATCAAGAAGGCCCGCAAGATCTTCATGCCAAACGACATGAAGGTAATTTGGAACTGGTTAAACATAGTGAGATGTGTGTGTGTGTTTGCGTGTGTGTATGTGTGTATGCGTGTACATGTGTGTGCGGAGCAGATTTGTAATTGTTTTTCAGTTTTTTTTGAAGCTGTTCATTTCTATGGCTCAAACTCATAGCTAATTGGCTGGAAACTGAAATCGCAGACAATCTAAAGACAGACAGACAAGGACACACACATACACACACATACAGCATTATAGGCTTTTAGAAAACCACCTGTCTTGTCATTCCCTATTCACACAAAAGACCTGTCAGCTATGTCAACTATGGAAACAAATGAGGACACAGTGTAGGTATTGTGCTCCAGTCGTGTGCAAGGAACACTTGACTAAAGCTTTAAACATCACTCAGACAGACACCAGAGACTCTTGTGCAGTAGTGGCTGTTCTCTATGGGCTATAAAATGGCATCCATAGCACTTCTTTAGAGAGAAGTGAGAAGCGCTTGGTGTTGGATAACCACCAAGGAGAAGGAAAACACCAGGGACCTCTATAAAAATGTATTCTACCTCAAATAAACATTGTCACAGTTTGTCTCTCAGTCATGCTGGAGGAATTACACAAAGTGTTTGTATAATTATAGGCACCCTTTAGCGAACTGTGCTTGAACTACGTACATGACAAACTCTGTCTAACTCATTTGTATTATGCTCGATGTGTACGTGGTCTGATGTTTGGTGACCGTTTGTTAACGGGTAACCCCAACAGTTCAAGCAAAAAAAAAACATTTCCCTGTTTAACTTGGGGCCTCCTCTCTTCCTCTCTTGAGCAGGATGACAAGTATTGGGTTCGTCGCAGAAAGAACAACGTAGCGGCCAAGCGGTCACGTGACGCGCGCCGCCTGAAGGAGAACCAGATCGCCATCCGGGCCGGTTTCCTGGAGAAGGAGAACTCGGCCCTCCGACAGGAAGTGGCAGAACTGAGGAAAGAGCTGGGACGCACCAGGAACATCCTGGACAAGTACCAGGCCCAGCTCGGACCCCTGTAGGACACACACTGACACAGAATGGCCCACTCCCGCATCTCATTGGTGGCCCTTTAGCCAACACTGTACTAGCCCTTTTCATTCTTGAGTGTGGAACACACCTCGTTATCCACCACAGAACTGCCCTGTACCAAGAGACTATGTTCATAAACACAGCTGTACCTCACAGCAGCCATTGTTTCCCTTAGAACTGTGTTTTTTTCTGTGACTCCTATTGGTCAGAATCTTCTCGTTATTATTGTCCTATCCGAGAATACCAGGAAGACTGTACTTACTCTGTCACCCGAATGTCACCCTAATGTCACGTGATGCCAGGGTTATTGACAGTGTTACGAAGGTATAATGAAAGGCTGTTTCAATTTCAAGTTGAATTGGTTACTGTGCTAAACCGAATCGTCAAGAGTGCAAAGCAATAATTTCCAGACATCTGTGAAGTAGCTCTGCGGGCCCTGCCATCCTGCTGTCTGCATGGGGGACGCTGGACAGGGCTGTCAGGAGGGTTCCACAGAGAGCTGTTGTCTCCATGAGGGATACAGCCTCAGAGTTTGGTCTCCTAGCTGTCTCAGTGTTAATGTGATTCCACACCAGCCCTTACTGCTTCAGTATGTCATGACCATACACCCATGTTAACAATGGTAACTCCTAGGATTTTTACATATTATTATTGCAACATTTGTGTAATTATTACTTCACTCGTTTCTGTACGTATAATCTGGCATGTTTATATATTTTTTTTATTGTGTTCCAACACCCAAACTTTTAATATAATCCTCATGCGGTAGTTATGTGTACGGTTTCTCATGCATGACTTGCTTGTGTAGCACCGTGGTGAGTCTGCCCCCCTGAGATGAATGTAACAGGGCTGTAGTATATCAGGGCCAGGCTGCACAGTAACTGCTGCCTGGGAAAAAAAACACCAAGGAGCGTGTAAGGACACCACCGGAGTGACAGTTCATGTTGATTCCCTGGGTGCTTCCTTCAGCGCTCTCTGTGCAAACAGCAGGAGGTGGAGGAGGGTGAGCTGAATGTAAAGGGATACATGGAGACATTACATTAATGTGTTTCAAGGCCTGATCATCTTCAGACGTGCTCTTGTTCACCCCCCCACCCCCCCCTGCTCCAAGGGCAACCAGCATTCACCCCCCCCCTCGCATCATGGAGGAATAACTTATCACTTTATATCTCTTGACTAAAGACCAAAATATTACAGTATACAGAGGATATATTGATATATATATACTAAAGGTTTTAATGTTTATACAAAGCTATTTTTGTTTGTACAGTATTCTTTCCTACCTAGATGTTTCCTGTGTATTCTCTGTATTCTGAACCTTTTCCCAGGTGATGCGGCGCTCATGTCTGGGTTTTGCATGGGCATTACAAGAGACCTGGTCTCACATGGTCTCCAGACACCATGAAGCCAAACACAACCAAAGGGGATTCAGTCCCAGCCCCCCCCCCCCCCCCCCCCCCACACACACATTTCTCTATTTCCTGCTGGGATGGATGTTGAGGTAGTTTCAGGGTTCTGCAGCATCAGATGCTGTGCTCTGGGAGGCCAGCACTGTCCACACGCTTCTCTGTATATGTTTATGAGGAATGTATTATCCCCAACTTCAACACTCTTCAACACATGTTTCCTTAGAGTTGTAACTTATGAGCGATTTTTCTACTTTCCCTTAAATGTTAGTCATCTGAGCTCTGCTCTACAGGACTGACATGTTGGTATTTGTGTTCTCTGATGTTTTCCTGGTCTTTGATTGTCTTTCATGATCAAAATAAAATATGTCAAATGGCCTGTCATGTTATCTTGTTGTTTTGGTACATTGTGTGTGTGTGTTTATTTATAGAAACTTTGAATACAAATTTGAACATATAATATAGATAAAATGTGTTATAATATTATGAAAAAACATTCCTAACATAAACTGAGAAAGCAAAATGTTCAATATTATTCATTGTTGAATCATCAAATGTATCTTTGATTCCCACATATTAATGCAACAAATGCTGCATCACATTTCTGATTAGTCATTAAGAAAGTCCCTTCACCTCTGATTGGTCATTGGGAGACTCACTCCAATTGTAATTGTAGGTCTTCACTGTAGTCCCTCCAACTCTGTAAAGTTATCAAGGAACATATAAAACATAAAGTATTAGAAACAGTACACATGCTACTTGTGAAAGTACATGTGAGACACTTTCAATAAAGTCGGACAACACTTCAGCTCTCAGTGAGGTTACAATCTGATCAGAGGAAAGTCATCTCCACTTTGATTGGTTATTGGAATAGTCATACCAACATTCGTCACAAGAGGGCATACAGTCCCCATGAGTGAAGTAAAACAGTCAGACAACAATCTTTACATTTATAATTGTACACAGTACTAATACAGATCAATACTTTATTGACTGTTCCTGCTCTTTACTGCACATGAAGATAGGTAGGAGTGTTCTGCAGCCAACCAGGTAAAAAGGAACATTAAAATGCTGTTGGGTGTGTTGCCGTATAGGTGTGATGAGGTTAATGCAGTACAGTTTGTTGTGTTCAGAGGCCCACAGTTGTGGTCAGCTTGGGGTGTTTTGTGTTAGTCTAGTGTGTGAAGTGTTATATAAATGCCATTTGTGAATGCAGAGAAGGAAGCAGATTGGGCTTGATTTTTAATCCAGGTCCATCAGACGGCAGCTTTGAAAAGGCTGTCTGTCACACGCACACAGTATGCAGACACACATAAGTGTCCTGTGTTTTCTTTTTGAGCAGTTCCAGGAAACAAGGCTTTTAAAAAAATAAAACTTTAAGTACAGGCGTCATATAAAAGATTGTGAAACCTATACATGTAAAATGTTATAGAATAAAGTTATTTTCGTCCTAGAAGAACCTCCTATTACCTCACTCCCTGAAAAACTCCGACCATGGTTTAGTTCCTGGTAGAACCTAATTCGGTTCAATATTTTCGTCACCATCCTGGGTGATTAAATAAATGTACCTAGACTGTATGAGGGTTGTCCTGTGGCTTGTGGAGGGAGTCAGGTGGCTGAACGGTTAGGGAATCGGGCTAGTAATCAGAAGGTTGCCAGTTCGATTCCCGGCTGTGACAAATGACGTTGTGTCCTTGGGCAAGGCACTTCACCCTACTTGCCTCGGGGGAATGTCCCTGTACTTACTGTAAGTCGCTCTGGATAAGAGCGTCTGCTAAATGACTAAATGTAAATGTAAGGAAGCAGCTTGTGTTCTCAGCCTGCAGGCTGGAGGCTGGCAGAGCATTGCTGCCAGCATGTGGCTCTCAGGAGAACCTGGGTCTTACTCCTCCTGCGGGTACTCCAGCTCCTCTGTCTGTACTCTGAGTGTTCTCTCTACTCCCTAGAATCTAGATTTGGTGGGTTCCTTGATTGGACAGATTGTTCTAGACATGGGTGACACTCTCTTTCTGAGCATGTCTGCTCCAGGACCAGCCTCTTAGTGAAACTCAGAGCATCACATGAATCTCTTTTCCCATAAAGCCAGATGCATGGTTATCTCAAGCTGCGTCAGGGACACTGAAGGGTTTCTGTGTATCCAGTCTCTCTGTCTCTGGGTGGTGTGCCATGCAGAACCCCCCAAGCTGATAGACGGATGTACTTATTACAGCGTCCATGTCAAACCAGAGCGGGACAACACACTATCTCTCTACCAGTTCCTATTTACATAACTGTAGAGCCAGCGTCAGCAGCAGGATGCATAATACAACCCCACGATACACTGTGGCACTATCTTATAATCCCCCAAACATGAAATATATGGAAATATCTGTACTATTCATATCGCAAAGGAGTCTGCACTGTTGGTCATTGGTTGGGCGCTGAGCTGGCCCATGTTTTTATTTAAGAGGATTAGGGCATGGACTCAGAGGCACGATTCTCCACAGATGAGAGCCATCTCCAGAAAATACAGTGTTCTCCAGAGACGCTGGTGGCAGGGAGACTGTAGAAAAAAAGGATTCTTTGACTCTTTGAAAAACCATGCGAGAACTGTTTTTGGTTAGATCCTTTTATTTAGTGGGACCAAGATGGGTTCTTGAATGTTTTTTTTTAGGGATACCCTACACAGGGACCACAGGAGAGGTCTTCTCCTTAGATGGACTGTATAGATCACCTTTTCAAGATCTTAGAATCAGAAGGCTGCTTGGTATAGCTATTGAGATATTTAGTATCAAAGTTTCCACATCATGTCAATAACACATCATAAATTATAATATTTCACAGCTGTGGAAGGAATTATATGTATGAATCATATTCATGTCAGGATTATTTTATTTTATGAAAACTTCTAATTCTAATGTTGCACAACAATATTTGACATTCCATCTTTAGAGTTCTGATGTTCAATGGACAGTGAAAGACCTTTAATCACAGTTGATGTTGGAAATAGTAGTAGTGTCTTTCTCCAGTGACAGTGAGTGGGATTGTGGGTACTGTACTTCTTTAATTACATCTGTTCCTTGTCCACCTTACTTGAAGAACGTCAAAGTCCAAATGAGCTCCATGTCTAGAGGGGTGTCTCAGCGAGGCTAGACAGGACTTCATCTGTCCTGCGCTGATCTGGCTCTGGCCTGAAGATCTGTCTTCCAATGGGTGTCATCATCCATTCAGGACACTGCCTCACCCTGTCCCATGGTCCAATGTGACCTTTAGGTGTCAAAGCCATTAGTTTGGGATCGAATTTGGTGAGTTGTGGCCGGGGGTGCTCTAGCATGGTCTGGTCTGGCCTGGTCAGTGGGCAGCCTGGCCAGCTCCTCTGGCACGTTCCTCCTCACAGCTGTAAGCAACGAGGGGAACAGTAAACCCCATCAGATCTGGAGCCGGGCCACCGTGAAGCTGCTGCAATCTGTAATCCTGCCATCGGACTGCAGAGGAGCTGGGGAGGGGACAGCAGAGGGTTACACACACACTGCACACGCTTTGCTGCTGAACAACCATCCCTTCAGATCATTCGAAACCTCTTATCTCCTGGAGAACATCCATCACCAATCATCATCACGTCTTGAGACTTGGCATTTGTCGAATTCTGTCTTTAACAGCTAAATCAGTCAGCCAAGACCAGGGTCAAGCTTCTGTTCGTTCCAAACCGTGTTTCATACAACCACGCGGCAGTGCTGTCTGTTTACGGCCCAGACCAAGTCTCCACACTCAGCTGCACCCTCCTGGGGGTGAGAGGACTGTGGCGCTTCTCCCTCATCATCACTGCCGAGTCAAACGGATGTACGACACGTCATCACAACAACCTGTTCATGCACATCTCTAGTAGAGTCAGTCCCTGTGGATTACTGGCCTGTTGACTTCAAAACCCACAACAAACTGATCCTACTCAGCGGCAGTCAAGGTGCTAGCTGAGAGGAGCACATCCTCACAGCTGTCACCGGCATATGTCAGGGGGCTGCGGAAGGAACATCTATCTCTCATTCAGCCCTTCACTCATTCAGCCCTTCACTCATTCAGCCCTTCACTCATTCAGCCCTTCACTCATTCAGCCCTTCACTCATTCAGCCCTTCACTCATTCATTCGGTGAGGCTTTGTGCTCCCAGCCGACATCCATTTCCCTGATGGAGGCTGGCTGAGGATCAAGCAGGATTTAGCTGCTGGTGACAGAGGTTGCAACAACAGCTGAGTGCTTAACGTCTGCACTAGTGGAGGGGATGAGTGGTGGAGGTGGTGGTGGTGGTGGGGGGGGGGGGGGGTACAGTTGTTCATATTAGCCCTCAGGCTCTGTTCTCTCTCTTCAGCACCTTGTGGATGACCTGCAGTCTTGCTCCTTGTCTGGCAACATGGCAGATCTCCACTGGTACAAAGAAAGTGTGCCAGGAACAGTGTAGGGAAGCCAGTTAATAAGAAGATATGACCAAGGGGTGTGCTTGGGTGCATGTGTGCCCTTGTGTGTGCGTGTGTGTGTGTGTTGGTGTGTGTGTGTGTGTGTGGGTGGGTGGGGGCGGGGTTTCTAATACAGCACCATTCATGCAGCCTCCTCACAGTCCTGACACACACCAATCCAGCAGCTAGCTGGTCAATCAGAGGGTAGAGAAAGATTTCATTCATATCACATCTTTCTACTGAGTCCACATGATTCAGTCACATCCATTATCAAGACACAGCAGCCGTCATACTGTCTATCTGTTTTTGGACATAAAAGTGCATCAGTGATTGATTCCTGTGCATTTACTGATGCACGCTGATGCATTATGGTGTGTACTGAGATCAATTTTGTGTTTGTTTTGAAACACTGAAAAACCCACGGGCACACGCACAGAAGTACAACACACACAAAAACACACTTGCCCGCACACAACCAGCCACAGCTTACCTTTTCAACATTGTCCTCTGTCATGAAATAATACAAACTGTAAAAACCTATCAAACTAAACTGTAAAAATCAGAAATGCAGCATTTGGGGCCGTATGTCCACACAGGACTTCAAATCCATCAAACAAATGTCCAGATCTCCCTCCTCCTTCCCAGATCTCCCTCTCCTCTCCTCCACCCCCCATCCCTCTCTGCCCATCCTCAGACCAGGGTGCTCCTCTTCTCCCTCCCCGGGTCCGGGGTGGGGGGGGCAGGGCCCTCCAGGTGTCTGGCGGCGTTGTTCTGGTCGCAGCGGGGGGAGGCCGGGGAGTTCTGCATGACCACCAGGCGTATGGGGGACTGGCTGGGGGGCGCCGGGGGCTCGGGGGCGTACTCCTTGCTGGGGTCCTTCCCCCTGCAGTCGTACAGGATGCAGGAGATGAGGAAGACGAGCAGCAGGATGACGTAGCTGGCGATCAGGATGATCAGGTTCAGGGTGACGGGGTCAATCTCCAGGTAAAATTCCATCAAACCCATGGTGACGCCGCATGTCTCGCCCCAACCACCAGGAGAGAGAGAGCCTGGAAGAGCCTGAGCCCGGGACCGGAGAGAGACAGCGAGGGAAATGAGCCAGAGATAACTGGAGGAGGTTACTGCCAGAGCCACATGGAGACCGGGCTGGAGAGAGAGATGGCCAGTGGCAGCCAGCTACCAGAAAGTGAAAATCAAACAGCTGGAGAGAGAGAGAGAGAGAGAGAGAGAGAGAGAGAGAGAGAGAGAGAGAGAGAGAGAGAGAGAGAGAGAGAGAGAGAGAGAGAGAGAGAGAGAGAGAGAGAGAGAGAGAGAGAGAGAGAGAGATATGGGGGAAGTGGCAGCAGGCCAGAGTGGATGCGAAGCTTTGTGCTTAAAGGACGGTAATCCATGACGCTCTTCAACCTTGAATTTCTGCAGCCAATGATTAAAGCTGCTCAGTTTAATAACTTAAGCTGCCATTTTAATTTTACCAACTCCACATACAGAAGTAGGAGGGGACAAGCCAAATTATACATGGGAATAGGAAGGACAGGATGCACACACTCACACACACACACACACACACTCACACAAACACACACACACACACACACTCACACAAACACACACACACACACACACACACACACACACACATACACACAAACATCCCAGCCAAACTTGTCAGTTTGCCATGAATATGTCACTTTATGGATTTTAGGAATCATTTAATATGAATAACTGATTCATTACATCACCACTATTGATTAATTGTGCATATACAAATCTAATTACACTGAAAGCATACAAAGGCAAAGTCATATAGAAATGAAATTGGTTTATTTGTTTGTTTCGTTTTTCACTCCCCAATTTGGATTATAGGTCTTAGCTGGGCTATTTCTGTTACTTCTCTCATCCCTACTAGGTTCCTGTGTTGATCATGGGTACTGATTCTGACCAGACTGACTGACCAAACTGATTCTGACCAGACGGACTCTGACCTGTGATGCCCGTGATAGATATTTCTGTATAAAGGCAAAGCTTTGAACATGAAGGCATTCAGAACTAATTTGTCACCAGAAGAGTGCATGGTCATGAAGGAAGGTTTTGTCTGATTAGTGAGTGTGCATGTTGTGTGACGACTGAAACATTCTCCCATTTTGGCCATCATCATCTGTGATGACGACAAACTGGGATTATCGAGCACAAATCTCCACTTTCTGCTGACGTTAAACAGATGTAGCGATGTAGAAACAGAAAGATGATGGAGGGATGTGAGTGGAGGACAGACAGATGATGGAGAGACACTAATGGAGCACTAGAGGGAGGTGATTTCGGGATATGGAACAACAGAGTACTCTCACTTTCCCTGGCTGCACCCACAGGCATAACCGTTAGCCCTGCCATTTGTCACCATGGGGACAGGAGCACTGAAAGTCGCCATCTAGAGGCCAATTGTGAATTACCACTGACAGTCAGGGTTATTTGTGAGCTTCCTTGCTTGAAAGCTTGAAATAATTGTCAAAATAAGCTGGATGTAAAGGAACATGTAAGATCAAATAACTGCTACAGATCAGCCTGGCTGGGGGCGGGGCTGAGAGGGGCAGATAGAGGTGATGTTGAACTGAAACAATCCCACTCCTGTTGGATTTACAGGAGTCCTGTTACAGGAAGTGTCCTAGTTCCTCATCCTGTGTCACCATGCCATGCTGCATGCTACAGCTCGCTATGTTCTTCTGTTTCTGATCACTTGTTCCTATGTGGCTGCCATTCTTCTATACACAATGTTGGTTTCCTGAACATCAGTCATTACTGCTTTTGGGCATTGCCAACCAGCCCCTCCAACCATAACAACCGCGAGAACTGTGTCCAGTACAATAAACCTCTTTGTTTGAAGAAACATTTAAATCTGTCACCACTGGAGAAACGAGCAGGGTGTCAAGGGCTGGCCAGGCATGGTGGGAGGAAGGGCCCTCCCTGCTGACCCTGGCCGGCTAGGCAGCGGGGACATTGTTGGGTCTGGAGAGGGCCAGACAGCTTCTGTAGACAGAGGCTGGGTCTGATTCTGTAGTGAAGGTCTGGGCCTGGTTCTGTAGACAGGTCTGGTTCCGTAGAGAGAGGCTGGGTGTAGGTCTGGTTCCGTAGAGAGGGGCTGGGTCTAGGTTTGGTTCCGTAGAGAGGGGCTGGGTCTAGGTCTGGTTCTGCAGACAGGTCTGGTTCCGTAGAGAGAGGCTGGGTCTAGGTCTGTTTCCGTAGAGAGGGGCTGGGTCTAGGTCTGGTTCTGCAGACAGGTCTGTTTCCGTAGAGAGGGGCTGGGTCTAGGTCTGGTTCTGTAGACAGGTCTGGTTCCGTAGAGAGAGGCTGGGTCTAGGTCTGGTTCTGTAGAGAGGGGCTGGGTATAGGTCTGGTTCTGTAGAGAGGGGCTGGGTCTAGGTCTGGTTCTGTAGAGAGGGGCTTGGTCTAGGTTTGGTTTCGTAGAGAGGGGCTGAGTTTTGGTCAAGGTCTGGCTCTGTAGAGAGGCGCTGGGTCTGGATATCTCAGCAGCACAACTTCTAGAAATGGTCAGGTAACCAGATCCTGCCACCACCCTCCCGAAAACAGACTCCCTGTGGATTATTCCTAATGAGAAGCATAACTCTAACCCTGGGGCAAACACATTTAAGAATTCCAATAAGCAACTTCTTGCCCCAATAAACATTGAATCAACATTGACCGTGAGGATTAAGTGTCTTCTTGTATTTCCTGCCACTGGAAGCCACTAGCACAAGTATTTTTATTATCATCCAATCAGAGGAAGGATATTAGGGTTTACCCTTTGGCTGTCCCTTTACTCCTGGGCCAGTGGGACATTCTTCTGAAGAGGAGAAACATATTCTCCTAAAGCCGTAAAAGACAACTAAGTTCTGATGCTTCTTCATTTTAAAGTTAGTACACAGAACTTTGTCCATACACTGTTTTGTTCCATTTTTGGTGCTTACAATAAAAAAGCATCTTAAATTTTTTTGTAGAATAGACAATGAATGCACTAAATGTGGTCATATTTCACACCTCAGGTGTATTCAGTTTATTTACAGGTACTTACCAAAAAAGTAGAACAGGAGGAGAACAGGTCAATGTTTATGAATGGAAATTGTCTCCCGATTAATACAACGTGGCTAAACAGGACAAGAAAGTCATTCTCTGAGTTGCATTATTAACATTCCACAGTTTCCAACTTTAATGTTTCTGACATATATGACTTTCTTTTTGACTCATGTTGAAACATCATTAAATGTCACAGGGACAGCTGGTTGGTGAAAGAAGGCAACAGTGACATTGAGTCATTTATTTATACAAGTGTTTGGAAATCCCAAGCCAGACATCACAACTGATAAACTTTGAAATATTAAGAGGGTATTACACAAGGTTTCCAGATACTTGGAATTTTGAAACTGGCCTGGGTGGAGCTGTCCAGTTGAGAGTACTTTTACATTTGTCCCAAACCCGATTACGCCACACTAATGCATTTTTTATATAAAATGTATTGATATTTCATGAACAGGCTGTCCAAAATCCCTGGATGAGCCTGTGCAGAAGTGTTGCAAACCTCAAGTGAACCGCACTGTTAGTTCTGCTGCTTGTGAGCATCACAACAGAAGGAGGCACTCACAGCCTCGCAAGCTGCTTGTTGCTCAGCATTCTGTCAGGGATTTTTGTTCCCAACACTATATTGTAATAGAACAGTTGACACTTTGACATACAATACACACACATACACAGACACACTCTTGATAAACGATATAATCTATACACACAACTCTGGTCCCCACCAAGCACAGGCCTTATAAAACCAGCTGACTGTGACAGTGCTATTTTAAAGCCCATTGCAGAGGTGTGAAGTGATTTATTCCGTATCAGATTCATTGAAACTAACTGCCTGCCAGCCTTGCCCATGCTGACGCCGGGTATCTGGGGGGCACCTGGGGTTGAGTGCGTGTGTGTCTGTGTGTCTGTATGGGGGCATTGTTCAGAGCTGTTCAGAGAGTGGGCAGAGGGCGTGGATGAACAGAACAACCCATCCTGTTCTCTCTCTTATCCTCTCTCCCTTCAGTAGTCCTGGTCCCTCTTTCCCTTCCCAGTACTCTGGCGTGCCCAGCTCTCATCCCAGCCAGATGAGAGGGGGAGGGATGGGGAGGGAGGGAGGGAGGGAGGGAAGGAGGGAGGATAAGAGTGGGAACATGGTGGAAGGGACACAGTAGGGTGGGGGGTTGGGATGACACATTGCTGGCTCCCAGATCTGATGGCTGAGAGGAAGGGAGGGGTCATGGGGAAGTGGGATATCACCATGCCCTCCACCCCTCCCAGCTCACAATGTTCATACAGTTACAGAGACTACGGATCAGCCAGTTACCCTGCAAGCCAGCCAGCAAGTCAGTCAGTCAGTCAAAACCGCAAGCCAGAAAGTCTGTGATTTAGCTAGCTAGCCAGTTGGTGAGACAACTTTTCAGTCAGCCAACTAGCCAGGGACCTAATGTGTCTGTGGTGACAGGATAGTCTCTGGTGTCTTACTGCACAACTCACTAACTGATGACAACAGGATCCTGGGTGATGCAACTCCTTGACTCTCTGCTCTGTACTCCCCCTCACCCCACCCCCTACCCCTCTAAAGCAATGTCATTCCCAGAATGCTCCATTCCAGAGGAGGTAAAGTTAGCGCTCCCCAGGTGACAAGGTGTCATAACCGGTGCCCCCCACCACACACACACACACACACACACATGCACACACACACATGCACACATACAAGCTGACGTAATGCTGTGTTATAATTCTGCAGTATGGGGGTTGCTAGGCAACGCAAATACAAACCATAAATAAACCACTAGCCTTTGCGCACTGGATATAAATATGAGACTTGACATCAAGACTTACTTTGGCACTTTGGAGATCTCTAATTTAATGTGACAAAATATCATTACACATAATGAACAGGTAATAAATAGGACACTAGAAGGATGAAGGGCAGAATATTACGTATAGAAGAATATTACATGAAAGAAGGAGCCGATGCTAGCAATGTGGAAACTGTTGTGGACATTAAGAGTAGGAATACTTAAGTATAATGTACCTTGCAAGGGTTGCAAGTTAACATTCTTGAACATTGAAAGCATCTACATGCATACCAAACAGGATAGATTTCATAAGTATCCAGTTTTACTTTTTTTACATTTCATCCCTGTAAAGTCACTTAGGCCTATTTATCAACAAAGCATGAACTTGCCGTACCTTTAATGTTCTTTTTAAATGTCAACATAATAGCAGCAAATAGATTCACAGACACAATATCACTCTATACATAAACATTATCAACAAAACGGTCCATCACTCAATGACTTGATTCTCCCAGCCATAAACTGTAAAAAGAATGGACTGCATGACAGCTCCTCAAAAGCCAAAACATCTTGATCGCCCCCTGGTGGCGGGCTGCAGTATGGGCGGATGGGACATGAGCCAAACTAAAGAATAATAATTTTAAAAAAGACATCCAAAGATGCTTTATATATGTCATATTAGGTAGCTCTTATCACACTGATGTCTGTTCAAGTGCTCATTTGTTATTGGTTATTTGACTATATAAAAAGGGATAAGTGTGTGCTTGCGATTGGGTCGGGCGAGTGTATGGGTGGGACCTCGATACCGCGGCTCCACCACCAGATCACTACAGCGCAGACTCTGGCTCCAACTGGCATCACCAGTGCAAGATGGCAGCACCCAGATCAGGGATATTTTGGCTTAATTTTTGTACAGTGGAAGGAAGCGGAGACACGTCGTCCATTCTTTTTACAGTCTGTGCTCCCAGCTCACGAAGAAGAGAATCCAGGGAAGGCCTCACCCATCCTGTCTGTATATACAGCCAGCCATCCATCAGTCCAGATCTGGACACGTCAGGGGAATCAACCCTAAACTAACTAACAAACTTTCCACTGTAGGACTTCTGTCCATCCTCTTTCTCTCTTTCTATCTATCTACCCTCTCTGTCTCTCTCCTTCTATCCCTCCTCTCTCTCTGTCTCTATCAGTCTGTCCACCCTCTCACTCTTCTTCATGAATTGAAGGGAACCTTTACCCCTTTTCCCCTAACATATCCATCTCTCCAACATCTCCATCCCTCCATCTGCTCCTCAAACCCTCAGGCCATGGCTCCCTGCCCAGCCATGAGAGCGGTCTGGCTCTCCCTCCTCCTCTCCCTCCTCCTCCTCCCCTGGCGGGCCCTCCAGCAGAGCAGGCTGGAGCCCAGGAGACCCAGCCCAGACGCCAGCAGCACCAGGCCCAGGACTGAGATGGTGGATCCGTGGGAGTTGAAACTATATGCCACTGCCGTCACCACAACACCAGCGATCAGAACCACCACGCCAAACGGTACCGTGCAACGGTAGCAGGACAGTTCCGCCCCTCCCGTGGCTGCTGTGAGCTGGACCTCGTTGATTAACGGCACGGTGGTCACTAGGCCGTCACTGCTACGGTCCTTGTTGTTCGGCTTCTCCTTAGATTTCCTGTCTGACGCCGCCTGACCCGTTGTCATGGGAACCTTGGTTGAGTGTTTGCCTGCCGGGTCGTCAGGAAGGGAGGGTTTACCTGCCAGGAAGAGGTGGGCCATCTGGATGGCTGATGTGGGTTCAACTGAGGATCCTGTGTGATCAGCTGTTCTGGGTTCAGCTGAGGATGCTGTCTGATCAGATACTCGGGGTTCAACTGAGGATCCTGTCTGATCAGATACTCTGGGTTCAACTGAGGATCCTGTCTGAACAGCTGCTCTGGGTTCAACTGAGGATTCTCTCTGATCAGTTGCAGCGGTGTCAGATTGAAAATCTGCAGAAAAAGACAGAAAACATGACAGCCTCAGATGAACCAAGACATGACAGGAGTGGGAAAGAGAGATAAGGAGAGAGCAGAAAGATGGAGCCAAAGTGTTCTAAGAACATGTTGCTCCTCCTGAGCAGTAGGTCCGTTTGGAACGTGAAGCCCTACTCAGAACTGAGGAAAAACACATCCACTTTAATAGGTCAGTCATTCAAATTGTAAACATGTTTGACCTAAAGTGGGTAGAAACAAGGATGAGCTGATAGGAAGAAAGTAGACATTGCAAATGAGAGACAAAAGAGGACATTTGTGTTTACAGAACCTCCTGAAGATATATTTGCAACTATTTCACCAATTTGACGTAATTTAAGAGCATGCTACAGCATTCGACTCAGAGAGGATGCATTAGCATCTACTGTATATTACAGAACACATTAAACTGAAGCTCGATATGCAAACGGAGGTAAAGTTATCACCGGATCTGTTGCTTAAAGTTGGACTTGAGGCCGGTGCTGCGCGAGGCATAACTGTCCAATTCCCCGGAGAGCGAAGTCTAGCGTTTCCAACATCTCTGTGAAACCAGAGCTTGGAGATTTTATGGACGCTTCTGTCTAATGATGAAATTAAAGATATGAGTTATAAACACTGTATGACGTAGGACAGTTTATTTGGCGGTTAGGGCGGGGGCTCCTATCTGCAGGTAGTCTGTCTGCCTGTTGCGTTGTACTGATACAGTTGGGATGAATGGCACGCCCAAATAACGCAATTTATGAGTACTATAGCAACCCTAAGTTAGCAACTTTCGACTCTAGACTCCTTTGTAGGTGAATGAATGGATAACACTTACTGTTGGTAAGCGCCCCCCATGTCTTCAGTGTTCTTCAGTGCGTATGATAGCCTTCTACTTATCAGCTGGTGTCCGTCCAGTAGCAACAAGGATGATACTGCTTCTTCACACCCTTCTTGTTGTTAGGATTCTGATAACGTCGCAGTCGTATTCGAGGAATGATAGTTATGACTCCTTCCCTCTCTTAATCTTTCCCTCAGCTGTTCTGCGACGTTCCTTGTGCGTATTCGTGTCTAGAAAGTCTTTAGTTGACACGGCTCAACATCGTCTAGTCTTAGAGGAGAGTGTGGGGATATCAAAAGCAGAAGGTGGGAGTGTCTTGTAGCAAGGGGCGCAGACTATGCGCTCTCTTGCCCTTACCTCCGAACGAGAAGGATAACTTTAACCCCCTGCACACTGAATGGAGAGACTGGGTCTATGAGGTCCTCCGCATCATGTCATCAGCAATATTTAATTACAATATTTTATTTGGGGGAGTGGTCATTGTGTGGGTCTGTGCATTGATGTGTTTGGCAATCTGTATCCATGTGTGGAAGACTTTATGTGTGTATTCATATGTGTGAGAGAAAGTTGTGTATTATTTTAACCCCTACTTTCAGGGTCCACTTGAGGGACACCAGCTCTGTGGTCAGTAGATATGGGGAGTAGCCCTGAGCCTTTCCTTCCTGCCCCTGCCTAGTCCCTTGACCTGCCCAGCCTCAGTCTTTCCATGGGGCTGAAGGAGCTCCACAGCTGTCCAGCTGGTTGGAACTTTGAACTGTGCAGGCTGAAGGTCTTTGCTCAGATTTCAGATCTCTGATAGAGCTGGGATAAGACTTTCCCTTCTCTTCCTCTCCCTACCCCCATCACTCCAACTACCCTCCTTCTCTCCCTAGTCCCTTCATTTCTTATTCCCCCCTTTCGTCCTCTTCCTCCCCATAGTCTCTCCACCACCTCCCCTCCTCTTTGTCTCCTCACCCCTCTCCTGTCCCCCTGCTCCCCTTAGTCCCTGCACCTCCCATTCCCCTCCTAGTTTCCTAGTCTCCCCTCCACCAGTCCCTTCACCCTCTACTAGTCCCTCCCTCCCTCCGTGATGTTGTAGTTTTGACATCTGGAGGGAGTTATCAGAGTGAAACACTGTCTGTGTGTTGGCCTAGATGATGGAACTGCCTGTGATGTGAACTCCAGACACACTTCCCCCATCGCCGGTGGTCTAATGTGTTTTTTTGGGGGAGCGGAGACAAGGATGAGAACCACCTGTGGTCTGTCACAAAGAACACACATTTCCTTCCTGCCTCTTCTAATTGTAGGCTGGGAGACTCTCCTGCTCCCACCTCTCATATGATAAAGACTGGAGTTGCTGGACAGAGTCTTCGCTTGATGGGTCTCTCACCTCATTGCATATGTTGATAAGTAACAGCCAAGATGTGGTCTGATTGGTTGTTACAGATAATAGCTGGGTATACAGTGAATTGAGAAACATTGTTCTCTAAATTCTTGATCTCCTGAGGGCTTCTCCTCAGCTCAATGTTATTAAATATCAATTTCATTTGACTTTACTCTGACCATTTTTGCTCTGATTTAATCAATAGAGTCAAATAACTGCAATTCCATCATATTTGATTAATATTTATACACTGTTCAGTTTACCCTTCTTCCTTTACACCTAGGGGATTAGTTTTGGTTGTTTTGTCAATATTAAATCCCCCTACATAATTGTAGGCATGAACAATGCAACATAATAGTATTGAAATACTGTATATAATATTTTGGAGTCTACCACTCATGTAAACTTTGAATCCGTCGCAACATTCATACCGACCTGGTGAATCTCCGCAGATAGCATAATATATCTTCTGAGACAGTATCCAAAAATATAAGGTTTAAATCCCAACCATGTCTGTCCCAGCTGATGGTCTCCTCATTTCCACTGTCCTTATTAATAAAGAAAAGATGGCACCCTGTTATTACTTTCATATTCTATTACTTGGTTATATTGACTGACCCTATATAATGTGCCATTCAACTGGATAGTGTTGTATGTGATAAAGCATTATGCAATGTTATATAATATTGTGTTTGATATTCTCAGTGTGGTGTGATGTTATGCTGGTTCCAGCCAGCTGCACTTGCTGGAATGCCTGTGGAGATGGCTTCGGGAGAGGCTAGCTTGGTCCTTCTCTCCCCCAGCTTCAAGGCCATTCGCTGGGGTACACTCACACAGATGTCCCCCTTCCACTTCTCTTTGATCCAGAGCAGGGGGCTCATGGGGTCTCTGCCACCCTGCTGGGCCCTGTGGTGGGGCGTGAGAGAGGCAAAGAAAGCCTGTCTGTTTACCTTTAGAAGGGGGCCCAGTGTGGAGGACTGGGTTGATGAGAGCTGCACATAGCAATGTTTCAGTGTTAGGAAGTTTTGAGTAACACATAAAAAAGAAAACATCAAATTCCATATATCACACACACATTTCTTTGTGGCAGACAGAACCATGACAGTCACGTCAGTGGAACTCTGCACTCTGGCTTCCAGAACAGGGATGATGACATCTAACTCTTCCTTCTGGAGGGTTCTGAGCCAATGACACCATGGATGAACAGTACAAAGACTTAGTGTGTCTGTTGATTACTTTAGATCTCAACGGTAATCAGCCGCAGACAATCCCATCTGTATTCTGACTCCCACAGACAGAGTGACACACCCGTTCCATTGAAGAAGCAGATTCTACTTCCCCCCTCTCCTGTGACTACACGTCCCTGAGGGGCGATGGGAATATGAAATGGAGTTCTTCAAAATCATGACAAGGGGATTTGAAGTGCATGCTGGGAGTAAGGCTGATTACTCCAGCATCTGTGCAGAGGAGGCTAGGGGGAAGCTAACTCAGTAAATGTATGCTACGGCACTCCGCTACAGTTTGTCACCATGGACCCCTGTCCAAAAGCAAAAACAGGCTGGTCTTCTTAAGAAGAATCCTCATGAAGTATTTAGCTCAATAAAAAAAAAATGTAATAACAATTTGTGTCCTACCTTGTATTTGTTATCAGATTTGATCATTTGTTTGTTCGGTTTGTTTAGTGTTAACTCCCTCTGAATCAAGAAATCCTGAATTAAAACGCTGTGATGACGTTGACATTGCATTTGTGCAAACCTTGGTTTACTCAACCTAGGCTGTACCCTATTATTGTGTTACCTGCGGTCAGTGCGCTCTCTCTGGCCCACTGACCTCTAAACTCTGACCTGCAAGCCACTTCCTGTCTACTTCAGAGAGCTGGTATATTTACACGAACAACCAGGAAATTAGGTAATGCCTGGTTGCCTTGCGGAATCCCCATGGAAACTGTGAATTATGGTGGTGTTTCCTCTCCTGTCGTCACTAGAGGGTCGCCAGGGAAACCTGAAACTCTGTTTCCATCTTTTGCTCTCTGTCCCTTTCTTTCCCCCAGTAACTGTTTCCCACAGCCTGTGCAATGCTGTGCAATACCCCTTAGTCAAATCCTTTCTCACGTTTGTACCATCCCTTTCCCTTTCTCTCTCTCTCTCTCTTACACACTCTTTCTCCCTGTCTATATTAAGCATGGTGTCTGACCTGTTTAAGATCGGTAGTATGCCAGATGTTTCCTGGATGCAAACAACTTACAGTTTGTATCTCAGAGCCTTCCAGCCACAGACAGGCCCTGTCTGTATCTCCCACAGCCTCACAGAGACAGACAGGTCCTGTCTAGATCTAACACAGCCTCACAGAGACAGACAGGTCCTGTCTGTATCTCCCACAGCCTCACAGAGACAGACAGGTCCTGTCTAGATCTAACACAGCCTAACAGAGACAGACAGGTCCTGTCTAGATCTAACACAGCCTCACAGAGACAGACAGGTCCTGTCTAGATCTAACACAGCCTAACAGAGACAGACAGGTCCTGTCTAGATCTAACACAGCCTCACAGAGACAGACAGGTCCTGTCTAGATCTAACACAGCCTCACAGAGACAGATAGGTCATGTCTAGATCTAACACAGCCTCACAGAGACAGACAGGTCCTGTCTATATCTAACACAGCCTCACAGAGACAGACAGGTCCTGTCTAGATCTAACACAGCCTCACAGAGACAGACAGGTCCTGTCTAGATCTAACACAGCCTCACAGAGACAGACAGGTCCTGTCTAGATCTAACACAGCCTCACAGAGACAGACAGGTCCTGTTTCTTAACTTCAGATACTAGAGTGGGAGCTAAGGAGACATTGTATTGGAAAATTATATGTTTTTTTTCTGCTCGCCCTCCACATTGATCAATATGCAACAGGACACATTGAATACTATGACTCATATCTCTCATAAACGTCTTATCTGTGAACAAAGACAGAAAATATAACAAAACCAGTTCATTCTCACTGGAAAGATTATCACTGTTCTACGTAAGTGCAGGTCCATGAAGCCAAATAAGGCTGGCTCTCATGACCGTATTACAGTGACCTGCAATAATGGGACAGTGGCGCACTCTGGTGGTGCAAGTTTCAAACTACATGAAGACAGAGAAAAGTTGATAGAGTGAGAGAGAGAGAGAGAGAGAGAGAGAGAGAGAGAGAGAGAGAGAGAGAGAGAGAGAGAGAGAGAGAGAGAGAGAGAGAGAGAGAGAGAGAGAGAGAGAGAGAGAGAGAGAGAGAGAGAGAGAGAGAGAGAGAGAGAGAGAGAGAGAGAGAGAGGAGAGATAAAGTATCCCTAATGAGATGAAGTGAGATGAAGGATGAAGGATGAAAGGATAGAGATTAAGCATTAATGGATTAGTTTGATCTGGTCTGGTCTCATCTTCAGGAAACAAGTGGACCATACCGAGGTGGCATTAACACAACCACAATTCATTGGTTCTGAATATGTGGCAATTTACATAAAACATGAGATGATGAAACTTCAGTGCTCTACTATTAGTGACATAACAAGTTGTATGAAATTTGGATGTGGTCCATGGAACAACAGCATATCATCATACAGTGTTGATTCTATGAATAGGCTCACATTTTGACCCTCGAGTCTGAGGTCAGATAATATCTGAAATTAATCTGATTTTCTCACGCACAGCCCACAGATCATGTGAGGTTGGTCACCCCTGCTAAGGTCTGGGTTAGTCTGCACAACATGGACAGTAGACTGTGTATTGTATATGTCTGATTATGATACACTGTATAGGCTCCGTGAGTGAATACAGATTATAAAAAGAAGCCTCAAATAAATCGATCTCGGTTATTTTTGACAACAATAAAGGGTGGGGAGAAAAACGATTGACAATCTATAGATGTTCAAATAATTTAAGCCTTAGTGTCATTTGGCCATTCATATTTCCCCATCTTCTTTAACTTCTTAACTGTAATCACAGTAGCCTACAACACCAGGCCCTAGTCATAGCCATGTGTTTGTGTATTCCAAGAGCTCCCTTGAGTAGGTCTACAGAAGAACGTCACGTCAAGCATCAGTCCAAGGGATGGACTGTTTATCCCTATTACCCAGATGTAATTGCCGTCACTTAATTGGGCGTAATTTGGGCGGATAGCCTAACGACATAAATATTTCCTGTCCGTAGTTATCTGTTCCCAAAATGGTTCCTTTGAACTGATGTTGAAGGGCTACGCGTATTGTGCGCAGAAGCCAATGCAAGGACAAATATAGATTTCTTTATCCTAACAGTAGGTTTTAGACCTCCCAGAAAACTGACCCGTGGACACTTTCTCCCCTACCGACCGGTGTCCGACTCATCTTCACTTGAAATCTAATAACTGATGAGTGAGACTAGTGAGGTCCGACCTCCAGCTGATGTGGATCTGGGCGTGTGCGTGGTAAGTTCTCCTAACTTTCAAGTTTTCCCCAACTGTAATATGAACTGCATCCGGCTCCACTGTATTTAGGATGTATTGCATTGCTAGGCAGCAGGGCTGTCGGGACAAAGACACGTAATAGGGAAGCGGGTAGGAATGCACTGCGAACAGATGTTTTTGTTTCGAAAAGCTGAGATTTCAAGGGGCAAGACACAAACACGGTAACGTCACTACAACAATATCGTATTTTGTAGGCTACATTGTAATTATAATTTCTTTGAACATCCCGCAGTTAAAAGTTTGAGTCAAATGTTGAAGCTGCAACATTGTAATGAATAGCACTTTCACACTCCTGCCTGCAGCTTTGTCGGTGGTTAGCTCGTTAGTTACCCTGCTGTGAGAAAGTGAGAAAGAAGAATCATAAAAAATGGTCGAAATTCACAAGGAGGAAGATGATGGAAGCCGGCAGTGTATCGTTGGATACACTCAAAATATGCTATAGGAGCGTGTGCTAACAAGTCCATCCGGTGTCTATTTTAACTCCTCCTAAAATTTCCATTCGCGGATGAAGAAGGAACTTACCTACCTACCATAATAACCTCCTTCTGTTTGGGGTTAGGCTTAGCCTCCTAAATTGGCATATTTACCAGTGAGTCGCCCTTTAGGGAAGCTTCTTCACAACACTGGCCATGTGGAGGGATTAGGATTTGCTCCAGTGGTGGCTTCTGACATCACGCTGTATGTGTGCCTGTGTGTGTGTGTGTGTTCCAGCTATGGCTGAAGATGTCTGTGGACTCTGAGAAGCGGTGTGTCCTGTTGCCGCGAGAGACCAGGACTTCATGTGTGTTCCACACAGCCGAGGAAAAGGATGAGATACCAGGGGTGGGTGAGGACAGGTGAGCACCTTAGACCTACTAGACGACATGGGTGGCTTGGGTCTCTCCTGTGTGTACCACTCTACAGTGTGTGTGTATGTTTCTGTATAACATGTTGTGTCTTTTGTCATTCTGTACATAGTGCATATGGAGAGATTAGAGGCCAGTTGTAGTTAACAGTGTTGTCCTACAGTGTTTACATAGTGGATCCTGTTTGTTGCCTACAGTGTTTACCTACTGAATATGTTGTCTTTGTTTTGTCCTATAGTGTTGATATAGTGGATCCTGTTTGTTGTCTTACAGTGTGCTGGAGATGCTGAGCTACTCCAAGTTCTCCGACTTGGAAACATGGCTGTGCATGCCCTCCACCTTACTGCCCCGAGTACTGGAGTCCACGCATTCCTGCTCCTCTTCCTCCTCCTCCTGCTCCTCATCCACCACCACCTCCGTCTGCACCTCCCCTGCTCCTGCCCCCTGCCTCTCCACAGGCTGCGAGACTGCAGAGACAGATGCACAAACACAAGGGTAGGTAACCGGCTGTGCCAATTGAGCGTTGTGTCCTTGGGCAAGGCACTTCACCCTACTTGCCTCGGGGAGAATGTCCCTGTACTTACTGTAAGTCGCTCTGGATAAGAGCGTCTGCTAAATGACTAAATGTAAATGTACTCTATCAACATAGGCCTGGTAACAGAACAGACACTAAACACACTCACTTTCGAGGCCACAAGGGGTGATAGGAGCGCTGTTTTTAGACCTGCAAGTCCTGTATGGTTCAGGGGAAGGGGCGGTTCTAAACTTTGGGAGTTATAGTTCTTAGGAAAGAGGATAGTGGGTCGCTTTGTATTTAAGACAGAGGTGGCAGGTATATACAGATTGATAAACTGAGTCTGAAGGGAGCCAAGTAAAACAAGGACATGTTGTACTGCTCAGGAAAGAAACTGAATATCCTGGTCTAACCCATACTCCAGTCCTAGATTAACCCAGTTATGGTCTTACCCTAACCTCAAACCTGCTGTAACCTAATCATAGTCTAACCCTAACCCCAAACCTGGGGTAATGTAGTCATGGTCTAACCCAACACCTGAACACAAACATTAAGTCCATTGGCTTTCCTGGAAGTGCAGTTTGCTCCTTTCAGAGCTGCCTAAGTCTGTGTAGCTAGCAGGACTGCCAATCTCCTACAGCACCCTAGTGATTGATATCTGTCACACACACCAGAGCCATTTGACTCTTGACTTAATTCTCCCCATTCAGCTTTTGTGTTTCTCTTACACACATTCTCTCAGTGCCACACGCACACACACACACACACACACACACACACACACACACACACACACACACACACACACACACACACACACACACACACACACACACAGGGGAAGGTAAGTTAATACCCCTTTTGGGCATTGAACACTTGAGAGGGCCATTGCCTGTGACTGGGGACCTCAGTGCCATAATGTGTGATTGTGTTGCCTGCTTAGACTTGAGAGACTGTGGGGCCTGGGAACTCTCAGAGCAGCACACACGCACACACACACAACTCTTCCTCACCACTCCGCCAGAGAGGTACCAGTGCCAGTAGACAAGCTTGCTTGCAGTTGATGGCGGCCATCGTTGAGGACCCATCGTCAACTCTGAACGTGTAGACTGAAGGACAGAGAAACAGACATGGTGGCGTGTGTCCACTCATAGCGGAGACCTCGGGAAGCAGGAGACCCCGGGAAGCAGGAACAGGCCAAGGCGTGTGAGACGTTAGGTAGCGAGCTGCCGTTGGCGTGCGTTTGGTTTCAGGAGTGTTGGGCAGGGAGGCTAGTCGGAGGATGGGACCAAGGTGAGCAGGGTCTGTAGCGGTGAGGACTGGGGATGAGTCGCAGGTGAGGTGTGGAGACGTTGAGCTGAGGATGGAAAACAAGGTCGTGCTTGGTGGGAGTTTTGGTGTTGAGGTGTAATGGTGTTCCCATGTCATAGTGGTTTGAGGGGGATGTTAGGGAAGGCTGGGCCGTGTGAAGCGCTCCTGTTGGGTAGCGAGCGCTGGTGCGCTGGTGGGAACCCTCTGCGTTGAGGTACAGCTGGCAGGGAGAAGCAGGCATGTTGAGTTGGGAGGAGTTGCTGGAGTTCTTTGTGAGGAGAAGAAGGCGGAGGGGAGATCAGAGCCGGGGATCGTGGAGGAGTCGAAGCTACAACGTTACCTCCAGGTACCTTCAGGTTTGCTTCTCCTCAAACCTCTAACCTGCATGCTACCACTCAATAGATGTAAAGTCTCATAGAAGCATCTGAAGCTACCAACTGTAGCTTCAAAAATATAACCGGAATTGAGCTGCCTATTGAATCAAGCCTGTTGTATTCTGTCGTAAGCAGGTATAACCTGCTTATCCACCTATAGTGTCGTCCACAAGTACCACTGGGCATGTGTACTGTTATAACCTGTGATAAACTGCGCAGAACATAATCCTTACTTTCATATCACTTCCTAATCTGAGGAAGTCAAACTGAAAGTCTATTATGACTATTCACAATCCAGCAGTCCAGCATACAAAAGTGTGTATTTTTTTATTGGATTTCTATATATTTGAAGAATATATTTCATTTGGTATAACTGTTAGTAGCCAACAGGCATCTGTATTGCCAGGGCCTTTTTTATCTGGTGGATTTTCCGTCCATGAGACTTATCATGAATATTTTAACTCCTACTGCTGATACACTGTACTTGTGTGTGTGTGTGTGAGTGTGTGTGCATGTTCAGGTTGTGTGTGTGTGTGTGTGTGTATTCCAGTCTGTTTCCTTTTGAAGTCCATTCTGATAATGACAGCAACAGCCCCAAATGTTAGATGAGATGAGAGTCAGAGCTGTTTCATGTCCTTAAGTCATAAAGTGATTTATCCCTGTCCTCTCCTCTCCTTATCTGTTTAATAGCTTCCTTCTGATGACAAGTCACTTGGAGTAATCCCTCTCCTCGCTCCTCTTTCCTTTCTTCTCCTCTAGCTCATGACTGACAACATGCCACGTTGCATCTTCACATCCTGACTCAGCCTGCATCTGCAGCTTTGACATTGACATTTTAATACATTTGAATTTCTCTGGGCAATCAAGTGCACCCCAAGTATTGATTGTATCTCTTTGTGTCTCTAGACCTCCAGAGAAGGAAGCCCTGTTCCTGACCCCTGCTCTCGGGAGGGAGACCCCGTTCCTGGCCACACCGCTCGCCCCCATCCTGTCCTCTACACCCTGTCACATGACAAACCTGACCTCATCGGGAGACTCCGCCTCCCAGGGCAGGGTCAACGTGAGGAAGCGCAGACGATTGGCAGCCAGCCCAGGAGGGCTGCACTGGAACGCTGCAGGTAACCTCCACACAGCCACACAGCCCCACAGCCACACAGCCCCACAGCCCCACAGCCACACAGCCCCACAGCCCCACAGCCACACAGCCCCACAGCCCCACAGCCCCACAGCCCCACAGCCCCACAGCCCCACAGCCCCACAGCGCCACAGCCCCACAGCCACACAGCCCCACAGCCCCACAGCCCCACAGCCCCACAGCCCCACAGCCCCACAGCCCCACAGCCACACAGCCACACAGCCACACAGCCACACAGCCCCACAGCCCCACAGCCCCACAGCCCCACAGCCACACAGCCACACAGCCCCACAGCCACACAGCCCCACAGCCACACAGCCCCACAGCCCCACAGCCACACAGCCACACAGCCACACAGCCACACAGCCACACAGCCACACAGCCACACAGCCCCACAGCCACACAGCCTCACAGCCTCACAGCCACACAGCCCCGCCCCCATCTCTGCCTGTCCTTCCACCTCTCTTTGACCCTACCTCCCTCTCACTACCTTTCTTTTCTGTTACTTTTCTTTCTTTCTAGCCCCGTCTGTCCTTTTACTCCTTAGAGAGGAATTTCCTCTATGCAAAATCTGTGTTCATGCACATGCACACACACACACACACACACACACACACACACACACACACACACACACACACACACACACACACACACACACACAGGCATTCACACAGATTGTTTATGCTATTGAAACTCTCAGTTTCCTGTGTAAGTTAGTGTCTCTCAGATCCACCCTGCTGGAGAATGATAATGAGTTCTTCCTGTGAAATCGACTCCTTTCCTCTCCTCTCCTATCCCCAGCCCTCTCCTTTCCTCACCTGAACTCACCTCTTCCCTTCTCTCCTCTGTTTGTAAATCCGCTATTTCTCCACTAGATGGTGCTGTAATGCAGGGTGTTCAGGACACTACCAGGCACCAGAGAGAGACTCTAGTCATCTCACCCGTGTGTGTGTTTGTTTGTGGGTGATCATTTCTGTGTTTGCATTTGTGCCTGTGTTTTGTACTGTATTGTCTCCATGCTCGTGAGAGAGTGAGTGTGTGTTTGCTTTCATTGCAAGAGTACCACGTGTGCTTGTGTTAAAAGCCCTGCCGTCTAGTCATAATAGTGTTCCCCTGGAGATGCGAGTACATTGATGGGAGGAGAGGACAGACTAGCCGAGGACAAAGGGGGGAGGAGATGAGCGGAGAGAAAAGGAGGGCATGGAGGGTAAAAGGAGGGTCCTCTCCTCCCTGACCCCCCCCATATGTTCTCTTCTCACTGTTTGCTCTCCTCTCTTCTTTCCTCTCTTTCTGTCACATCCCTTTCTCTTGAAAGATCCCCAGTTGTGTCATCCCCGGCACTGCAACGGTTGCCATGGAAACCGTTGCCGTAGCGGGTTTTTGGTTTATTGTTTTAGATTTGGACTGAAGTCTGCTGAGAGATGTTTGTGTATAACGTTTTGAACAAAGCAAAGACAGAACAGACGTCAAACAATCTGCTTTCTCCAGTACACCAGACCTCCTGTCATGACTGGTACTGGTTTGCTGTTGCAGAACCATAGATGAAGACATCGGCTTAGGAGTTCTAGTCTGCCATGTTGGCAGCTTGGTATCTGGACTGAGTAATAACACGATGCAAGCCAGCCTAGTGACACAAGCCAACACCAAACAAACCTTAAGCCCTGCCTCTTTACCTCCTGATGCCTGTCAGTCACATGGGATTTGGTCACCTTCGTGATGTGTTACCAAAGAAGTTAACCCGTAGTTGTCTGAAGAGAACCAGAGCTAGATTATGTTACTCTGTGACGTGTGTGGGAGAGTAGTGCCCTTTGTTGTCATGGTACCCATGTTCGGTGACTGTTGTCATGGGCTCCTGGCTGAGATGGAGAGATCAGAATGGAGAGATATCCACCAGAGTTCTAATAAAGATATCCACCACCCCAGGGATTTGATATAACTATAGATATCTAATTGACTTGATATTTGATATAGATATAGATATCCACTGGACCAAAGATTTGTTCCTTCACCTTCTATGAAGCTGGTTCTCCACGCAGAGGAACATTATCTGTATGACTTCTCCTCTCAGCATCTTCTCTCTTGTATGACAGTACAGCTGATAATAAGGACCGCCCCAGTACTGTTAGGTTACATACACATGTGCTCTTAATGGCATCACCTGATGGATATATGTTCTACAGAATACACAGAGCAGCTGCTCCTTAGGTACTAGGTGTGTTTGTTAGTGAGTCCAGGTCCAGCTCAGGGCTAGAGAGTGTTAGTGAGTTATCATGTGGTAGTCCAGCTGCCTTCTCCTCATGTATTTTTAATGGAGTAGAGTAGAGCATCCTGCCAACACTGTAACAATAGTCTTGTGTTCAACTCACCTGGGGGAGAAACATGATATATGCTCGTACACGTGCATACACACACACACACACACACACACACACACACACACACACACACACACACACACACACACACAAATACACACAGGTTTGTTTTACTATCCTAGTGAGGACTAACAATTCCCCTCCCATTCAATATTGTGTTACCCCTAACACTTCCTGTCATTCTAACCCCATTCTGACCCTAACCCTAAACCTTCTTTCTTGGTTTACTAAATAAGACCACACACACACACGCCAGCATGTACGCTCCTACGCATGTGCACACACACAACACAGGAACCTGGCAAAATCTTCCAGTCATGAAGGAGTGGGTAGGAGGGAGGAGCATCTAGTGTGTGTGTGTGTGTGTGTGTGTTGTATGTTCAGGGGTGCGTCTTTGAAGTGAGCACTGACTTAATTAGTCCTTACTGGAGTCTCACAAGGAAAAATTAGCCTTTTAAATCAGCGAGGTAGCCAGTCCCCTAGGACAGCTGCCAGGCCTCTCTGTCTGGCTGCTCATGTGCTGTTAGTCATGTCCTCCTCTCTCTCCTGCCACCACACGCTGCTAAACAGGCCAGCATCAGGTCTCTCTGTCTACGGTGTTTGTGTGTGTGGTGTAGGCAGACTTTGGGGTGTGTGTGAGCGTGCATCTGGTCTCATTTTACGGTAGTGTGTGTGTGTTGGTATTAGTTTACAACATTGTGTGTATAAATGTGTGTGCGTGCATGCATCCATGAGTTTGTGTGTGTGTGTGTGTGCGTGCAGCTGTATGTGTGGTGTCAGTTGACAGTAGTGCATCTCTGGTTTCTCCTGTTCAGGTTCAGTCCGGCGCGACTTTGAGCGGTCTAACTCCTCCTCTAAGCGCACCCCTAGCCCCGCCTCTAACCATGGCGTGGGGGGAAGCAGCCCCCCCCTGCGGGAGACGGCGGGGGCAGGAGGGGAATGGTGCGCGTCTTTGAGGAAGACGGTATCCGTTGACGACCGTTTACTGCAGCCGGTGGTCAGAGATCAGAGACATAGCCGCCTGGACAGAGGCAAGAAGAAACTCCGGAACATCCATGTGAGTATAGTACACACTCCACTGAAACCTTGTGCGAGTGTGTGTATGTGATTGTATGCGTTTGGGTGCGCGTGTCTGTATCTGCGTGTGTGTATCTGCGTGTGTCTGCATGTGTGTACCTGTGTGCTCGTACCTTTGCCTGGGTGCTGTTTCTGTGTGGGTTTTGGAGACCTGTAACCCTGCAGCAGTCCTGTCAGACAGTGTCTGAGCTCTGGGTACGGCTTGATGAGCACTTTTACATAACAGATGTTGAGGCCGGTGTGACTGTGTTTATCTGAGGCGAATCCCGCTGAATGGCCAGCCCACACAGGCCAGAGAAGGAGAGGGAGAGGGAGGGGGAGAGGAACGGAGGGTGGGAGAGGGAGAGAGAGGGATGCACAGCATTAGAGAGAGCTAGATGAAAAGAGAGGGACAGATAGACAAAGAGAGAGAGAGAGAGACAGATGCATGGCATTGTCCCACCATCACCTCAATGTACCTGCCCAAACTAGTACTGAGAACGGCTTGAGATGGCACCTGAAAGGGCTCAAGGCTAGTTTGTGAATAGTTTGACGTCAGTCTGCACAGAGCAGTGTGCACTGTTTAGTCAGAATCAGACACGACCGTGAGCTGTCGGAGTTTGTATGTGTGTGTGTATGGCTATGTGGTTGGGTTTGTGTGTGAGGTCATTGCGTTTGTGGATTCTCACTTCAGCTGACAAGGTTAGTCCGGAGTGAGTGATGTATTGAGTGGGAGAAATAGAAAGGTAGAGAATAACAGCTGAAGGGAGCGAGAAAGGGAGCAGGAGAGGTGAAGGGAGGAAAAGTGAAAAGAGAGAAAGAGAGCTAGAGGGAGGAGAGACGAGATAGGAGAGAGAGAACGAGGGAGAAAGTCCGAGGGTGGAAGCGAACAGAGAGACAGAGTGAGAAATGGAGACGGAGAGATCGAGGTGGAAAGAGGGTGATGGATATATAGGGATACAGAGAGAGAGAAGGAGCCAGGGAAAGATGGAGGGAGACAGATGGTGAAGGCAGAGCCTCTGCCCCAGCTGAGAGAGAGAGAGAGAGAGAGAGAAGTGAGAGCGAGAGAGAGATAGGGAGAAGTGTGTGTGAGAGAGAGAGAGACAGAGAGAGAGAGAGAGAGAGAGAGAGAGAGAGAGAGAGAGAGAGAGAGAGAGAGAGAGAGAGAGAGAGAGAGAGAGAGAGAGAGAGAGAGAGAGAGAGAGAGAGAGAGAGAGAGAGAGAGAGAGAGAGAGAGAGAGAGAGAGAGAGAGAGAGAGAGAGTGAGAGAGGGCCAGCCAGCCCGGGGTGACAGAGATATTCCAGTGTTTTTCTCGGAGGCCGTCGCTACGCCTCGTCTGCCGATGGAAAAGCCACCGGGGCGTTCACCCTCAGGACCGTAAAAGACAGGCGGAGGGGCCGTCCTTGTTTTTGTGGAAAGTTTGGTGTGGCCAGGAGTAGAGAGAGAGGGCGAGCGAGCGAGCGACAGGTGGCAGGCTGGCGGAGGACGATGACTGTCAGGAGATCTGCTGCATTATGCAGCCTTCTCTCTCCATCTCTTTATGTCTCTCTGTCTCCCTCGACGCATCATTCTCACGCTGTTATCCCTCTCTCTCTCTTCCTGGCAGCATCCCCCAGCATCTCTCTCTCTCTCTCTCTCTCTCTCTCTCTCTTCCCTCTTTCTCCTTTCCTTTGAGAGAGATGTAGAGAGAGATGCAATCTATTTTCCTCTCCTCTTCAAATCTCTTTTCTTCCTCCCATTCCTCTCGTCTCTGGCAGAATTCCTTGGTGTCAGCCACAGCCATCAGCAACCCAGCCCCGCTGTGAGCCTGTCTGTTGCTCAAGCCCCACACACACTTTGCACACAACAACAATCCCCCCCCCACACACACACGCAAGCATCCGTGTGAGCAACAGATCTTTTTTTCGCCTTTAGCCGAGCTCACTGAGGAGCAGTTCCCTT